>NC_139221.1:187372270-187492270 GCF_055691185.1 Crinia signifera
TGGGGGAGGGACCCTGCTCAATGTGGGGTCAGTGAGAGTGGAAAAAGATCTGTGTTAACCCTTCAGTGGGAGAGCGGCTGCTGCCCGGCCTAGTATACCTATGGCTCGAGGTGGAATACTGTATTAATCTAGGAGAGGTCACCCTTCTCCTGTAATACCTTCGTACGCCCCAAGCAAGTTTCCATCAATTTAGTAGATGGACTTTTAAAGGTATGGTGGGTGAGCGGGCTCTATAGTGCACTGGAAGGGATTTACTTCCCAGATCATGCAGTGGGATGCTGCTGTCAGGTTAGTATGCCAGGTTCCCCTGAATGGACACAGTCCAGCGCAGGGTGAGTTGCTGGTTACACAACACATGTTGAGTGATCCCTGAGAGGAAAGGGTTAAAATGAGAAAGAACAAGAGGAATTAGAAAAGGCCTTCCAAAGTGCACTGCTGTCTTCCCCATGTGTCGGAATACACAATAGTGGAAGGTGAGCGGCACCTGTCAGGCTGAGTTGGTAAGCGGGGAGAGTGGGATGTAGTATGGGAACAGCGGAGAGTAGGGGAATGGGGGTGCGGGGAAGAGCCTGGCGGGAGGGGAGGGTTGGGGGATGCGGGAGATCTGATACCTGTGAGTGCACTTCGTGCACTATGTGGGACCATCTATGTCCCGCTGTAGGCGCCCGGCTACTGTCTGTCCCGAATGGTGTTGCGTGCTGCTGTGGACAATGCGGCTAGAGCGGGGAGGCGCACAGCATCTGCGTCTCTCCCCGGAGCTGCTTTAGTCGATTGCCGGAGCCGTCCTGTGTAAGGAATACAGTCAGCTCCGAGTGCTGCTGCGGCTGATGCGGCTGGGGATGGGAGGCGCACGATACATGCGTCACTCCCTTCAGAACCAACGATCGTTTCACCGTCTGGCTTCTTCAGGGTTCAGGTGTGTCAGTGCCTTGTTAGTGTTGTATGACATACACAAAATTGGTTGGCCTGCATCGAAGCAGACCATTGCTAGGTGGTTGCGCTCTGTTATAGCGTTTGCATACACTAAAGTTGGTAGGCCTGTTCCGGCCAGGATTAATGCGCATACCACCAGGTCGGTTGCCACCTCTTGGGCGGTTCGACATGGGGCAACAGCTGAGCAGGTTTGCAGGGCTGCCACTTGGTCATCTGTTCATACATTTGCCAAATTCTATAGGTTCCATGAGTTCGCGTCGGAGGACGCACCATTCGGGCGAGCAGTGATGAGAGCTGCAGACCTGAGCGTACCCACCCAAAGGACCGGCTCTGGAACGTCCCAGTGTTGAGCTGGGTCACCAGGACCATTGAAAGAGAAAAAGGGATTTTTGTAAGAACTTACCATTCGAATCCCATTCTCTGATATGGTCCTGGTGACACAGCGATCCCTCCCTTACGCTCAGTAAGTATGCCAGGTTCATGATGTTCATGTTATTTGGTTAAAAGTTATTGTTGAAAAATGTGCATATAATATGTGCAGGCGTTTGTACTGAGTTAATGTATTCCAGTGGCTTTGAAAGATTGAACTGAAGAGTCTGGGATGCAGTAGGGGAGGAGCCTACCCTCTAAAAGCTTTAGGATAGGTGCCTGGCTCCTTCGGACCCTCCTACATCCCAGTGTTGAGCTGTGTCACCAGGACCATATCAGAGAAAGGGATTCGAACGGTAAGTTCTTACAAAAATCCCTTTTTTCAGCGCAGGCTAAGCTACGTTAGCGTAGCCCAACAGCTGCCTAGCGTAGTCAGCGTAGTGACTCCGCGGCAGCCCTGTGTAGTCAGCGCAGTGTCCCCATCAGGCAGCTAGTCAGCGTACTGTCAACAGGAGAGCTGCGGCTCTGTCCCCAGCATCCCTGGCCAGCCTAGTGAGTGCCTCTCACACAGCGCCGGTAACCGCCAGATCCCCTGCGCTGGCAGACACCAGCGGAGAGGGGATCATGCGGGCGCCGGCGGAGAGGCGCTCCATCTGTCTGAGACGTCTCAGTAATTATTGCGGCAGGGTACGGCAGGGTTAGGGGTTGGGTAGCACGTGCGTCTCCTGCGCAATGGGGGGGGGGGTTTGGCAGCAAGTGCGTCTCATGCACAATAAAGGAGTCATTTGCCAGTGCTCCATGTTACATAAAGGCAAATGCCTCCATTTAAAACCCCCACTATCCACGTCAGCCTGAAGCGTGGCGAGCGTAGCAAGCCCCGCAAAGGGGACGCGTTGATGCGTTACGTGTCCTCCCGACCTTTTCATACCCCCACTATCCACGTCAGCAGGGAGTTGATTTTAGAAAAGTGTGGCAAGCGCAGCGAGCCACCGAGTCCGAAGCGCGGCAAGCGTGCAAGGTGACGCATATTACTTTACATGTATTCCGCGTCCCCTAGCGGGGCTCACTGCGCTCGCCAAGCTTTGCGCTTGCCACACTTTATAAAATCAACTCCAACATGGATAGTGGGGGTATGAAAAGGTCAGGAGGATGCTTGACGCTGCACTCACCGCACTTTGGGCTGGCGTGGATAGTGGGGGTGTTTCAGGAACACATTCACACCTGTCATGTCATTAAATCCCACACAATATAATATGCGATCACTGACTACGCTAACTCCATAACACTAACTGACTACGCTAACTACGTAAGCTCCGGCTCGACAGGCGGGAACACTAAACTACGCTGGCCGCGGGAACACTACGCCTATTTTGACAGGGACGCTACGTAATGGGCGCCGCAATAACGCACAAGTACCAAAAAAAACACAAAGTAATTTGACATATTAATAAGAGTAGGGGTGTAGGCAGGTGTATACGGAAAGAGGTTAGTGTGTGCGCTTATTGGATCATAGTAAATTCGGGGTCTTAATATCGCATAATGGAGCTGTTTTAATGCTATTTTTGCTTCAGGATGGCGAATTAAACGGCCGTCATTCCATAGGAGGCAGCCGTCATTCCGCGTCACGTGACATGTTTACGAGAGTAGGGGTGTAGGCGGGCATATTTGGAAAAGGATGAGCGCGTGCGCTATGGGGATCACCGTAACATCGGGGTCTTAATATCGCATAATGGAGCTGCTTTAATGCTATTTTGGCTTCAGGATGGCGAATTAAAAGGCCGTCATTCCATAGGAGGCAGCCGTCATTCCGCGTCATTCTGCATGTAACATATGTGTAATGGTCTTAGCAAGAAGTATACCAAAAATATAGTTGATATGTGCAATAATTTCAGAAATATTAATATAAAAGTCATTTTCTCCCATTATAGTCAATTGGCATTCCTTATCTGCAGACAACACTGTCATTCCACTGTCATTCCACTGTGCTATTTTAATGCTATTTTGGCTTCAGGATGGCGAATTAAAAGGCCGTCATTCCATAGGAGGCAGCCGTCATTCCGCGTCACGTGACATGTTTACGAGAGTAGGGGAGTAGGCGGGCATATTTGGAAAAGTATGAGCGCGTGCGCTATGGGGATCACCGTAACATCGGGGTCTTAATATCGCATATTGGAGCTGCTTTAATGCTATTATGGCTTCAGGATGGCGAATTAAAAGGCCGTCATTCCATAGGAGGCAGCCGTCATTCTGCGTCACGTGACATGTTTACGAGATTAGGGGTGTAGGCGGGCATATTTGGAAAAGGATGAGCGCGTGCGCTATGGGGATCACCGTAACATCGGGGTCTTAATATCGCATAATGGAGCTGCTTTAATGCTATTTTGGCTTCAGGATGGCGAATTAAAAGGCCGTCATTCCATAGGATGAAGCCGTCATTCCGCGTCAGGTGACATGTTTACGAGAGTAGGGGTGTAGACGGGCATATTTGGAAAAGGATGAGCGCGTGCGCTATGGGGATCACCGTAACATCGGGGTCTTAATATCGCATAATGGAGCTGCTTTAATGCTATTTTGGCTTCAGGATGGAGAATTAAAAGGCCGTCATTCCATAGGAGGCAGCCGTCATTCCGCGTCATTCTGCATGTAAAATATGTGTAATGGTCTTAGCAAGAAGTATACCAAAAATAAAGTTGATATGTGCAATAATTTCAGAAATATTAATATATAAGTCATTTTCTCCCATTATAGTCAATTGGCATTCCTTATCTGCAGACAACACTGTCATTCCACTGTGCTATTTTAATGCTATTTTGGCTTCAGGATGGCGAATTAAAAGGCCGTCATTCCATAGGAGGCAGCCATCATTCTGCGTCACGTGACATGTTTAGGAGAGTAGGGGTGTAGGCGGGCATATTTGGAAAAGGATGAGCGCGTGCGCTATGGGGATCACCGTAACATCGGGGTCTTAATATCGCATAATGGAGCTGCTTTAATGCTATTTTGGCTTCAGGATGGCGAATTAAAAGGCTGTCATTCCATAGGAGGCAGCCGTCATTCCGCGTCAGGTGACATGTTTACGAGAGTAGGGGTGTAGGCGGGCATATTTGGAAAAGGATGAACGCGTGCACTATGGGGATCACCGTAACATCGGGGTCTTAATATCGCATAATGGAGCTGCTTTAATGCTATTTTGGCTTCAGGATGGCGAATTAAAAGGCCGTCATTCCATAGGAGGCAGCCGTCATTCCGCGTCAGGTGACATGTTTACGAGAGTAGGGGTGTAGGCGGGCATATTTGGAAAAGGATGAGCGCGTGCGCTATGGGGATCACCGTAACATCGGGGTCTTAATATCGCATAATGGAGCTGCTTTAATGCTATTTTGGCTTCAGGATGGCGAATTAAAAGGCCGTCATTCCATAGGAGGCAGCCGTCATTCCGCGTCATTCAGCATGTAACATATGTGTAATGGTCTTAGCAAGAAGTATACCGAAAATATAGTTGATATGTGCAATAATTTCAGAAATATTAATATAAAAGTCATTTTCTCCCATTATAGTCAATTGGCATTCCTTATCTGCCGACAACACTGTCATTCCACTGTCATTCCACTGTGCTATTTTAATGCTATTTTGGCTTCAGGATGTCGAATTAAAAGGCCGTCATTCCATAGGAGGCAGCCGTCATTCCGCGTCACGTGACATGTTTACGAGAGTAGGGGTTTAGGCGGGCATATTTGGAAAAGTATGAGTGCGTGCGCTATGGGGATCACCGTAACATCGGGGTCTTAATATCGCATATTGGAGCTGCTTTAATGCTATTTTGGCTTCAGGATGGCGAATTAAAAGGCCGTCATTCCATAGGAGGCAGCCGTCATTCTGCGTCACGTGACATGTTTACGAGATTAGAGGTGTAGGCGGGCATATTTGGAAAAGGATGAGCGCGTGCGCTATGGGGATCACCGTAACATCGGGGTCTTAATATCGCATAATATAGCTGCTTTAATGCTATTTTGGCTTCAGGATGGCGAATTAAAAGGCCGTCATTCCATAGGATGAAGCCGTCATTCCGCGTCAGGTGACATGTGTACGAGAGTAGGGGTGTAGACGGGCATATTTGGAAAAGGATGAGCGCGTGCGCTATGGGGATCACCGTAACATCGGGGTCTTAATATCGCATAATGGAGCTGCTTTAATGCTATTTTGGCTTCAGGATGGAGAATTAAAAGGCCGTCATTCCATAGGAGGCAGCCGTCATTCCGCGTCATTCTGCATGTAAAATATGTGTAATGGTCTTAGCAAGAAGAATACCAAAAATATAGTTGATATGTGCAATAATTTCAGAAATATTAATATATAAGTCATTTTCTCCCATTATAGTCAATTCGCATTCCTTATCTGCAGACAACACTGTCATTCCACTGTCATTCCACTGTGCTATTTTAATGATATTTTGGCTTCAGGATGGCGTATTAAAAGGCCGTCATTCCATAGGAGGCAGCCGTCATTCCGCGTCACGTGACATGTTTACGAGAGTAGGGGTGTAGGCGGGCATATTTGGAAAAGGATGAGCGCGTGCGCTATGGGGATCACCGTAACATCGGGGTCTTAATATCGCATATTGGAGTTGCTTTAATGCTATTTTGGCTTCAGGATGGCGAATTAAAAGGCCGTCATTCCATAGGAGGCAGCCGTCATTCCGCGTCACGTGACATGTTTACGAGAGTAGGGGTGTAGGCGGGCATATTTGGAAAAGGATGAGCGCGTGCGCTATGGGGATCACCGTAACATCGGGGTCTTAATATCGCATAATGGAGCTGCTTTTATGCTATTTTGGCTTCAGGATGGCGAATTAAAAGGCCGTCATTCCATAGGAGGCAGCCGTCATTCCGCGTCATTCAGCATGTAACATATGTGTAATGGTCTTAGCAAGAAGTATACCGAAAATATAGTTGATATGTGCAATATTTTCAGAAATATTAATATAAAAGTCATTTTCTCCCATTATAGTCAATTGGCATTCCTTATCTGCAGACAACACTGTCATTCCACTGTCATTCCACTGTGCTATTTTAATGCTATTTTGGCTTCAGGATGGCGAATTAAAAGGCCGTCATTCCATAGGAGGCAGCCGTCATTCCGCGTCACGTGACATGTTTACGAGAGTAGGGGTGTAGGCGGGCATATTTGGAAAAGTATCAGCGCGTGCGCTATGGGGATCACCGTAACATCGGGGTCTTAATATCGCATATTGGAGCTGCTTTAATGCTATTTTGGCTTCAGGATGGCGAATTAAAAGGCCGTCATTCCATAGGAGGCAGCCATCATTCTGCGTCACGTGACATGTTTACGAGATTAGGGGTGTAGGCGGGCATATTTGGAAAAGGATGAGCGCGTGCGCTATGGGGATCACCGTAACATCGGGGTCTTAATATCGCATAATGGAGCTGCTTTAATGCTATTTTGGCTTCAGGATGGCGAATTAAAAGGCCGTCATTCCATAGGATGAAGCCGTCATTCCGCGTCAGGTGACATGTTTACGAGAGTAGGGGTGTAGACGGGCATATTTGGAAAAGGATGAGCGCGTGCGCTATGGGGATCACCGTAACATCGGGGTCTTAATATCGCATAATGGAGCTGCTTTAATGCTATTTTGGCTTCAGGATGGAGAATTAAAAGGCCGTCTTTACATAGGAGGCAGCCGTCATTCCGCGTCATTCTGCATGTAAAATATGTGTAATGGTCTTAGCAAGAAGTATACCAAAAATATAGTTGATATGTGCAATAATTTCAGAAATATTAATATATAAGTCATTTTCTCCTATTATAGTCAATTGGCATTCCTTATCTGCAGACAACACTGTCATTCCACTGTCATTCCACTGTGCTATTTTAATGCTATTTTGGCTTCAGGATGGCGAATTAAAAGGCAGTCATTCCATAGGAGGCAGCCGTCATTCCGCGTCACGTGACATGTTTACGAGAGTAGGGGTCTAGGCGGGCATATTTGGAAAAGGATGAGCGCGTGCGCTATGGGGATCACCGTAACATCGGAGTCTTAATATCGCATATTGGAGCTGCTTTAATGCTATTTTGGCTTCAGGATGGCGAATTAAAAGGCCGTCATTCCATAGGAGGCAGCCGTCATTCCGCGTCACGTGACATGTTTACGAGAGTAGGGGTGTAGGCGGGCATATTTGGAAAAGGATGAGCGCGTGCGCTATGGGGATCACCGTAACATCGGGGTCTTAATATCGCATAATGGAGCTGCTTTTATGCTATTTTGGCTTCAGGATGGCGAATTAAAAGGCCGTCATTCCATAGGAGGCAGCCGTCATTCCGCGTTATTCTGCATGTAAAATATGTGTAATGGTCTTAGCAAGAAGTATACCAAAAATATAGTTGATATGTGCAATAATTTCAGAAATATTAATATATAAGTCATTTTCTCCCATTATAGTCAATTGGCATTCCTTATCTGCAGACAACACTGTCATTCCACTGTCATTCCACTGTGCTATTCTAATGCTATTTTGGCTTCAGGATGGCGAATTAAAAGGCCGTCATTCCATAGGAGGCAGCCGTCATTCCGCGTCACGTGACATGTTTACGAGAGTAGGGGTGTAGGCGGGCATATTTGGAAAAGGATGAGCGCGTGCGCTATGGGGATCACCGTAACATCGGGGTCTTAATATCGCATATTGGAGCTGCTTTAATGCTATTTTGGCTTTAGGATGGCGAATTAAAAGGCCGTCATTCCATAGGAGGCAGCCGTCATTCCGCATCACGTGACATGTTTACGAGAGATGGGGTGTAGGCGGGCATATTTGGAAAAGGATGAGCGCGTGCGCTATGGGGATCACCGTAACATCGGGGTCTTAATATCGCATAATGGAGCTGCTTTTATGCTATTTTGGCTTCAGGATGGCGAATTAAAAGGCCGTCATTCCATAGGAGGCAGCCGTCATTCCGCAATATTCTGCATGTAAAATATGTGTAATGGTCTTAGCAAGAAGTATACGAAAAATATAGTTGATATGTGCAATCATTTCAGAAATATTAATATAAAAGTCATTTTCTCCCATTATAGTCAATTGGCATTCCTTATCTGCAGACAACACTGGCATTCCACTGTCATTCCACTGTGCTATTTTAATGCTATTTTGGCTTCAGGATGGCGAATTAAAAGGCCGTCATTCCATAGGAGGCAGCTGTCATTCCGCGTCACGTGACATGTTTACGAGAGTAGGGGTGTAGGCGGGCATATTTGGAAAAGGATGAGCGCGTGCGCTATGGGGATCACCGTAACATCGGGGTCTTAATATCGCATATTGGAGCTGCTTTAATGCTATTTTGGCTTCAGGATGGCGAATTAAAAGGCCGTCATTCCATAGGAGGCAGCCGTCATTCAGCGTCACGTGACATGTTTACGAGAGTAGGGGTGTAGGCGGGCATATTTGGAAAAGGATGAGCGCGAGCGCTATGGGGATCACCGTAACATCGGGGTCTTAATATCGCATAATGGAGCTGCTTTTATGCTATTTTGGCTTCAGGATGGCGAATTAAAAGGCCGTCATTCCATAGGAGGCAGCCGTCATTCCGCGTTATTCTGCATGTAAAATATGTGTAATGGTCTTAGCAAGAAGTATACCAAAAATATAGTTGATATGTGCAATAATTTCAGAAATATTAATATATAAGTCATTTTCTCCCATTATAGTCAATTGGCATTCCTTATCTGCAGACAACACTGTCATTCCACTGTCATTCCACTGTGCTATTTTAATGCTATTTTGGCTTCAGGATGGCGAATTAAAAGGCCGTCATTCCATAGGAGGCAGCCGTCATTCCGCGTCACGTGACATGTTTACGAGAGTAGGGGTGTAGGCGGGCATATTTGGAAAAGGATGAGCGCGTGCGCTATGGGGATCACCGTAACAATGGGGTCTTAATATCGCATATTGGAGCTGCTTTAATGCTATTTTGGCTTCAGGATGGCGAATTAAAAGGCCGTCATTCCATAGGAGGCAGCCGTCATTCCGCGTCACGTGACATGTTTACGAGAGTAGGGGTGTAGGCGGGCATATTTGGAAAAGGATGAGCGCGTGCGCTATGGGGATCACCGTAACATCGGGGTCTTAATATCGCATATTGGAGCTGCTTTAATGCTATTTTGGCTTCAGGATGGCGAATTAAAAGGCTGTCATTCCATAGGAGGCAGCCGTCATTCCGCGTCACGTGACATGTTTACGAGAGTAGGGGTGTAGACGGGCATATTTGGAAAAGGATGAGCGCGTGCGCTATGGGGATCACCGTAACATCGGGGTCTTAATATCGCATAATGGAGCTGCTTTTATGCTATTTTGGCTTCAGGATGGCGAATTAAAAGGCCGTCATTCCATAGGAGGCAGCCGTCATTCCGCGTTATTCTGCATGTAAAATATGTGTAATGGTCTTAGCAAGAAGTATACCAAAAATATAGTTGATATGTGCAATAATTTCAGAAATATTAATATATAAGTCATTTTCTCTCCCATTATAGTCAATTGGCATTCCTTATCTGCAGACAACACTGTCATTCCACTGTCATTCCACTGTGCTATTTTAATGCTATTTTGGCTTCAGGATGGCGAATTAAAAGGCCGTCATTCCATAGGAGGCAGCCGTCATTCCGCGTCACGTGACATGTTTACGAGAGTAGGGGTGTAGGTGGGCATATTTGGAAAAGGATGAGCGCGTGCGCTATGGGGATCACCGTAACAATGGGGTCTTAATATCGCATATTGGAGCTGCTTTAATGCTATTTTGGCTTCAGGATGGCGAATTAAAAGGCCGTCATTCCATAGGAGGCAGCCGTCATTCCGCGTTATTCTGCATGTAAAATATGTGTAATGGTCTTAGCAAGAAGTATACAAAAAATATAGTAGATATGTGCAATAATTTTAGAAATATTAATATATAAGTCATTTTCTCCCATTATAGTCAATTGGCATTCCTTATCTGCAGACAACACTGTCATTCCACTGTCATTCCATTGTGCTATTTTAATGCTATTTTGGCTTCAGGATGGCGAATTAAAAGGCCGTCATTCCATAGGAGGCAGTCGTCATTCCGCGTCACGTGACATGTTTACGAGAGTAGGGGTGTAGGCGGGCATATTTGGAAAAGGATGAGCGCGTCCGCTATGGGGATCACCGTAACATCGGGGTCTTAATATCGCATATTGGAGCTGCTTTAATGCTATTTTGGCTTCAGGATGGCGAATTACAAGGCTGTCATTCCATAGGAGGCAGCCGTCATTCCGCGTCACGTGACATGTTTACGAGAGTAGGGGTGTAGGCGGGCATATTTGGAAAAGGATGAGCGCGTGCGCTATGGGGATCACCGTAACATCGGGGGTCTTAATATCGCATAATGGAGCTGCTTTTATGCTATTTTGGCTTCAGGATGGCGAATTAAAAGGCCGTCATTCCATAGGAGGCAGCCGTCATTCCGCAATATTCTGCATGTAAAATATGTGTAATGGTCTTAGCAAGAAGTATACCAAAAATATAGTTGATATGTGCAATAATTTCAGAAATATTAATATATAAGTCATTTTCTCCCATTATAGTCAATTGGCATTCCTTATCTGCAGACAACACTGTCATTCCACTGTCATTTCACTGTGCTATTTTAATGCTATTTTGGCTTCAGGATGGCGAATTAAAAGGCCGTCATTCCATAGGAGGCAGCCGTCATTCTGCGTCCCGTGACATGTTTACGAGAGTAGGGGTGTAGGCGGGCATATTTGGAAAAGGATGAGCGCGTGCGCTATGGGGATCACCGTAACATCGGGGTCTTAATATCGCATAATGGAGCTGCTTTAATGCTATTTTGGCTTCAGGATGGCGAATTAAAAGGCTGTCATTCCATAGGAGGCAGCCGTCATTCCGCGTCAGGTGACATGTTTACGAGAGTAGGGGTGTAGGCGGCATATTTGGAAAAGGATGAACGCGTGCACTATGGGGATCACCGTAACATCGGGGTCTTAATATCGCATAATGGAGCTGCTTTAATGCTATTTTGGCTTCAGGATGGCGAATTAAAAGGCCGTCATTCCATAGGAGGCAGCCGTCATTCCACGACAGGTGACATGTTTACGAGAGTAGGGGTGTAGGCGGGCATATTTGGAAAAGGATGAGCGCGTGCGCTATGGGGATCACCGTAACATCGGGGTCTTAATATCGCATAATGGAGCTGCTTTAATGCTATTTTGGCTTCAGGATGGCGAATTAAAAGGCCGTCATTCCATAGGAGGCAGCCGTCATTCCGCGTCATTCAGCATGTAACATATGTGTAATGGTCTTAGCAAGAAGTATACCGAAAATATAGTTGATATGTGCAATAATTTCAGAAATATTAATATAAAAGTCATTTTCTCCCATTATAGTCAATTGGCATTCCTTATCTGCAGACAACACTGTCATTCCACTGTCATTCCACTGTGCTATTTTAATGCTATTTTGGCTTCAGGATGGCGAATTAAAAGGCCGTCATTCCATAGGAGGCAGCCGTCATTCCGCGTCACGTGACATGTTTACGAGAGTAGGGGTGTAGGCGGGCATATTTGGAAAAGTATGAGCACGTGCGCTATGGGGATCACCGTAACATCGGGGTCTTAATATCGCATATTGGAGCTGCTTTAATGCTATTTTGGCTTCAGGATGGCGAATTAAAAGGCTGTCATTCCATAGGAGGCAGCCGTCATTCTGCGTCACGTGACATGTTTACGAGATTAGGGGTGTAGGCGGGCATATTTGGAAAAGGATGAGCGCGTGCGCTATGGGGATCACCGTAACATCGGGGTCTTAATATCGCATAATGGAGCTGCTTTAATGCTATTTTGGCTTCAGGATGGTGAATTAAAAGGCCGTCATTCCATAGGATGAAGCCGTCCTTCCGCGTCAGGTGACATGTTTACGAGAGTAGGGGTGTAGACGGGCATATTTGGAAAAGGATGAGCGCATGCGCTATGGGGATCACCGTAACATCGGGGTCTTAATATCGCATAATGGAGCTGCTTTAATGCTATTTTGGCTTCAGGATGGAGAATTAAAAGGCCGTCATTCCATAGGAGGCAGCCGTCATTCTGCATGTAAAATATGTGTAATGGTCTTAGCAAGAAGTATACCAAAAATATAGTTGATATGTGCAATAATTTCAGAAATATTAATATATAAGTCATTTTCTCCCATTATAGTCAATTGGCATTCCTTATCTGCAGACAACACTGTCATTCCACTGTCATTCCACTGTGCTATTTTAATGCTATTTTGGCTTCAGGATGGCGAATTAAAAGGCCGTCATTCCATAGGAGGCAGCCGTCATTCCGCGTCATGTGACATGTTTACGAGAGTAGGGGTGTAGGCGGGCATATTTGGAAAAGTATGAGCGCGTGCGCTATGGGGATCACCGTAACATCGGGGTCTTAATATCGCATATTGGAGCTGCTTTAATGCTATTTTGGCTTCAGGATGGCGAATTAAAAGGCCGTCATTCCATAGGAGGCAGCCGTCATTCTGCGTCACGTGACATGTTTACGAGATTAGGGGTGTAGGCGGGCATATTTGGAAAAGGATGAGCGCGTGCGCTATGGGGATCACCGTAACATCGGGGTCTTAATATCGCATAATGGAGCTGCTTTAATGCTATTTTGGCATCAGGATGGCGAATTAAAATGCCGTCATTCCATAGGATGAAGCCGTCATTCCGCGTCAGGTGACATGTTTACGAGAGTAGGGGTGTAGACGGGCATATTTGGAAAAGGATGAGCGCGTGCGCTATGGGGATCACCGTAACATCGGGGTCTTAATATCGCATAATGGAGCTGCTTTAATGCTACTTTGGCTTCAGGATGGAGAATTAAAAGGCCGTCATTCCATAGGAGGCAGCCGTCATTCCGCGTCATTCTGCATGTAAAATATGTGTAATGGTCTTAGCAAGAAGTATACCAAAAATATAGTTGATATGTGCAATAATTTCAGAAATATTAATATATAAGTCATTTTCTCCCATTATAGTCAATTGGCATTCCTTATCTGCAGACAACACTGTCATTCCACTGTCATTCCACTGTGCTATTTTAATGCTATTTTGGCTTCAGGATGGCGAATTAAAAGGCCGTCATTCCATAGGAGGCAGCCGTCATTCCGCGTCACGTGACATGTTTACGAGAGTAGGGGTGTAGGCGGGCATATTTGGAAAAGGATGAGCGTGTGCGCTATGGGGATCACCGTAACATCGGGGTCTTAATATCGCATATTGGAGCTGCTTTAATGCTATTTTGGCTTCAGGATGGCGAATTAAAAGGCTGTCATTCCATAGGAGGCAGCCGTCATTCCGCGTCACGTGACATGTTTACGAGAGTAGGGGTGTAGGCGGGCATATTTGGAAAAGGATGAGCGCGTGCGCTATGGGGATCACCGTAACATCGGGGTCTTAATATCGCATAATGGAGCTGCTTTTATGCTATTTTGGCTTCAGGATGGCGAATTAAAAGGCCGTCATTCCATAGGAGGCAGCCGTCATTCCGCGTTATTCTGCATGTAAAATATGTGTAATGGTCTTAGCAAGAAGTATACCAAAAATATAGTTGATATGTGCAATAATTTCAGAAATATTATTATATAAGTCATTTTCTCCCATTATAGTCAATTGGCATTCCTTATCTGCAGACAACACTGTCATTCCACTGTCATTCCACTGTGCTATTTTAATGCTATTTTGGCTTCAGGATGGCGAATTAAAAGGCCGTCATTCCATAGGAGACAGCCGTCATTCCGCGTCACGTGACATGTTTACGAGAGTAGGGGTGTAGGCTGGCATATTTGGAAAAGGATGAGCGCGTGCGCTATGGGGATCACCAAAACATCGGGGTCTTAATATCGCATATTGGAGCTGCTTTAATGCTATTTTGGCTTTAGGATGGCGAATTAAAAGGCCGTCATTCCATAGGAGGCAGCCGTCATTCCGCGTCACGTGACATGTTTACGAGAGTAGGGGTGTAGGCGGGCATATTTCGAAAAGGATGAGCGCGTGCGCTATGGGGATCACCGTAACATCGGGGTCTTAATATCGCATAATGGAGCTGCTTTTATGCTATTTTGGCTTCAGGATGGCGAATTAAAAGGCCGTCATTCCATAGGATGAAGCCGTCATTCCGCGTCAGGTGACATGTTTACGAGAGTAGGGGTGTAGACTGGCATATTTGGAAAAGGATGAGCGCGTGCGCTATGGGGATCACCGTAACATCGGGGTCTTAATATCGCATAATGGAGCTGCTTTAATGCTATTTTGGCTTCAGGATGGCGAATTAAAAGGCCGTTATTCCATAGGAGGCAGCCGTCATTCCGCAATATTCTGCATGTAAAATATGTGTAATGGTCTTAGCAAGAAGTATACCAAAAATATAGTTGATATGTGCAATAATTTCAGAAATATTAATATAAAAGTCATTTTCTCCCATTATAGTCAATTGGCATTCCTTATCTGCAGACAACACTGTCATTCCACTGTCATTCCACTGTGCTATTTTAATGCTATTTTGGCTTCAGGATGGCGAATTAAAAGGCCGTCATTCCATAGGAGGCAGCCGTCATTCCGCGTCACGTGACATGTTTACGAAAGGCGGGGTGTAGGCGGGCATATTTGGAAAAGAATGAGCGCGTGCGCTATGGGGATCACCGTAACATCGGGGTCTTAATATCGCATATTGGAGCTGCTTTAATGCTATTTTGGCTTTAGGATGGCGAATTAAAAGGCCGTCATTCCATAGGAGGCAGCCGTCATTCCGCGTCACGTGACATGTTTATGAGAGTAGGGGTGTAGGCGGGCATATTTGGAAAAGGATGAGCGCGTGCGCTATGGGGATCACCCAGTGGCGTAACAATTAGGCCGCAGCCCCCGCGGTGGCGGGGAGGCGCCGGGGGGCTGCGGGCGCTGGTGGATCTCCGCCAGCTCCCCACTGCATGTGGGTGCAGCGGGAGCTGGCAGGGGGGTCTGTGCGGCGCGGAGGTACCTGTTTAAGGGAGAGCCTGGAGGTCCCTGCGCCTGCGGCGCTGAGTATGATGCTGCCGGGGTCCCTGCAGTGAAGTGGAAATAACGCGCTATCCGCTGGAGATAGCGCGTTATTTCCACTTCACTGCAGGGACCCCGGCAGCATCATACTAGGCGGCGCAGGGACCTCCAGGCTCTCCTTTAATACAGGTACCTCCGCGCCGCACGGACCCCCCTGCCAGCTCCCGGGGGGGTCTTTTAACGGGGGGGCAGCTGCAAAATTGTCCGGGGGGGGGGGGGCGGTGAAATTGTCCCGGCGGGGGGGCGCAAAAGTTTTAGTTACGCCACTGGGATCACCGTAACATCGGGGTCTTAATATCGCCTAATGGAGCTGCTTTTATGCTATTTTGGCTTCAGGATGGCGAATTAAAAGGCCGTCATTCCATAGGAGGCAGCCGTCATTCCGCAATATTCTGCATTTAAAATATGTGT
This sequence comes from Crinia signifera, assembly GCF_055691185.1. NCBI lineage: Eukaryota > Metazoa > Chordata > Amphibia > Anura > Myobatrachidae > Crinia > Crinia signifera. Next base: position 187,388,099 of record NC_139221.1, read on the forward strand.
AATGGTCTTAGCAAGAAGTATACCAAAAATATAGTTGATATGTGCAATAATTTCAGAAATATTAATATAAAAGTAATTTTCTCCCAATATAGTCAATTGGCATTCCTTATCTGCAGACAACACCGTCATTCCACTGTCATTCCACTGTGCTATTTTAATGCTATTTTGGCTTCAGGATGGCGAATTAAAAGGCCGTCATTCCATAGGAGGCAGCCGTCATTCCGCGTCACGTGACATGTTTACGAGAGTAGGGGTGTAGGCGGGCATATTTGGAAAACGATGAGCGCGTGCGCTATGGGGATCACCGTAACATCGGGGTCTTAATATCGCATAATGGAGCTGCTTTAATGCTATTTTGGCTTCAGGATGGCGAATTAAAAGGCCGTCATTCCATAGGAGGCAGCCGTCATTCCGCGTCATTCAGCATGTAACATATGTGTAATGGTCTTAGCAAGAAGTATACCGAAAATATAGTTGATATGTGCAATAATTTCAGAAATATTAATATAAAAGTCATTTTCTCCCATTATAGTCAATTGGCATTCCTTATCTGCCGACAACACTGTCATTCCACTGTCATTCCACTGTGCTATTTTAATGCTATTTTGGCTTCAGGATGTCGAATTAAAAGGCCGTCATTCCATAGGAGGCAGCCGTCATTCCGCGTCACGTGACATGTTTACGAGAGTAGGGGTGTAGGCGGGCATATTTGGAAAAGTATGAGCGCGTGCGCTATGGGGATCACCGTAACATCGGGGTCTTAATATCGCATATTGGAGCTGCTTTAATGCTATTTTGGCTTCAGGATGGCGAATTAAAAGGCCGTCATTCCATAGGAGGCAGCCGTCATTCTGCGTCACGTGACATGTTTACGAGATTAGAGGTGTAGGCGGGCATATTTGGAAAAGGATGAGCGCGTGCGCTATGGGGATCACCGTAACATCGGGGTCTTAATATCGCATAATATAGCTGCTTTAATGCTATTTTGGCTTCAGGATGGCGAATTAAAAGGCCGTCATTCCATAGGATGAAGCCGTCATTCCGCGTCAGGTGACATGTGTACGAGAGTAGGGGTGTAGACGGGCATATTTGGAAAAGGATGAGCGCGTGCGCTATGGGGATCACCGTAACATCGGGGTCTTAATATCGCATAATGGAGCTGCTTTAATGCTATTTTGGCTTTAGGATGGAGAATTAAAAGGCCGTCATTCCATAGGAGGCAGCCGTCATTCCGCGTCATTCTGCATGTAAAATATGTGTAATGGTCTTAGCAAGAAGAATACCAAAAATATAGTTGATATGTGCAATAATTTCAGAAATATTAATATATAAGTCATTTTCTCCCATTATAGTCAATTGGCATTCCTTATCTGCAGACAACACTGTCATTCCACTGTCATTCCACTGTGCTATTTTAATGCTATTTTGGCTTCAGGATGGCGAATTAAAAGGCTGTCATTCCATAGGAGGCAGCCGTCATTCCGCGTCAGGTGACATGTTTACGAGAGTAGGGGTGTAGGCGGGCATATTTGGAAAAGGATGAACGCGTGTACTATGGGGATCACCGTAACATCGGGGTCTTAATATCGCATAATGGAGCTGCTTTAATGCTATTTTGGCTTCAGGATGGCGAATTAAAAGGCCGTCATTCCATAGGAGGCAGCCGTCATTCCGCGTCAGGTTACATGTTTACGAGAGTAGGGGTGTAGGCGGGCATATTTGGAAAAGGATGAGCGCGTGCGCTATGAGGATCACCGTAACATCGGGGTCTTAATATCGCATAATGGAGCTGCTTTAATGCTATTTTGGCTTCAGGATGGCGAATTAAAAGGCCGTCATTCCATAGGAGGCAGCCGTCATTCCGCGTCATTCAGCATGTAACATATGTGTAATGGTCTTAGCAAGAAGTATACCGAAAATATAGTTGATATGTGCAATAATTTCAGAAATATTAATATAAAAGTCATTTTCTCCCATTATAGTCAATTGGCTTTCCTTATCTGCAGACAACACTGTCATTCCACTGTCATTCCACTGTGCTATTTTAATGCTATTTTGGCTTCAGGATGGCAAATTAAAAGGCCGTCATTCCATAGGAGGCAGCCGTCATTCCGCGTCAGGTGACATGTTTACGAGAGTAGGGGTGTAGACGGGCATATTTGGAAAAGGATGAGCGCGTGCGCTATGGGGATCACCGTAAAATCGGGGTCTTAATATCGCATAATGGAGCTGCTTTAATGCTATTTTGGCTTCAGGATGGAGAATTAAAAGGCCGTCATTCCATAGGAGGCAGCCGTCATTCCGCGTCATTCTGCATGTAAAATATGTGTAATGGTCTTAGCTAGAAGTATACCAAAAATATAGTTGATATGTGCAATAATTTCAGAAATATTAATATATAAGTCATTTTCTCCCATTATAGTCAATTGGTATTCCTTATCTGCAGACAACACTGTCATTCCACTGTCATTCCACTGTGCTATTTTAATGCTATTTTGGCTTCAGGATGGCGAATTAAAAGGCCGTCATTCCATAGGAGGCAGCCGTCATTCCGCGTCACGTGACATGTTTACGAGAGTAGGGGTGTAGGCGGGCATATTTGGAAAAGGATGAGCGCGTGCGCTATGGGGATCACCGTAACATCGGGGTCTTAATATCGCATAATGGAGCTGCTTTAATGCTATTTTGGCTTCAGGATGGCGAATTAAAAGGCCGTCATTCCATAGGAGGCAGCCGTCATTCCGCGTCATTCAGCATGTAACATATGTGTAATGGTCTTAGCAAGAAGTATACCGAAAATATAGTTGATATGTGCAATAATTTCAGAAATATTAATATAAAAGTCATTTTCTCCCATTATAGTCAATTGGCATTCCTTATCTGCCGACAACACTGTCATTCCACTGTCATTCCACTGTGCTATTTTAATGCTATTTTGGCTTCAGGATGTCGAATTAAAAGGCCGTCATTCCATAGGAGGCAGCCGTCATTCCGCGTCACGTGACATGTTTACGAGAGTAGGGGTGTAGGCGGGCATATTTGGAAAAGTATGAGCGCGTGCGCTATGGGGATCACCGTAACATCGGGGTCTTAATATCGCATATTGGAGCTGCTTTAATGCTATTTTGGCTTCAGGATGGCGAATTAAAAGGCCGTCATTCCATAGGAGGCAGCCGTCATTCTGCGTCACGTGACATGTTTACGAGATTAGAGGTGTAGGCGGGCATATTTGGAAAAGGATGAGCGCGTGCGCTATGGGGATCACCGTAACATCGGGGTCTTAATATCGCATAATATAGCTGCTTTAATGCTATTTTGGCTTCAGGATGGCGAATTAAAAGGCCGTCATTCCATAGGATGAAGCCGTCATTCCGCGTCAGGTGACATGTGTACGAGAGTAGGGGTGTAGACGGGCATATTTGGAAAAGGATGAGCGCGTGCGCTATGGGGATCACCGTAACATCGGGGTCTTAATATCGCATAATGGAGCTGCTTTAATGCTATTTTGGCTTCAGGATGGAGAATTAAAAGGCCGTCATTCCATAGGAGGCAGCCGTCATTCCGCGTCATTCTGCATGTAAAATATGTGTAATGGTCTTAGCAAGAAGAATACCAAAAATATAGTTGATATGTGCAATAATTTCAGAAATATTAATATATAAGTCATTTTCTCCCATTATAGTCAATTGGCATTCCTTATCTGCAGACAACACTGTCATTCCACTGTCATTCCACTGTGCTATTTTAATGCTATTTTGGCTTCAGGATGGCGAATTAAAAGGCTGTCATTCCATAGGAGGCAGCCGTCATTCCGCGTCAGGTGACATGTTTACGAGAGTAGGGGTGTAGGCGGGCATATTTGGAAAAGGATGAACGCGTGTACTATGGGGATCACCGTAACATCGGGGTCTTAATATCGCATAATGGAGCTGCTTTAATGCTATTTTGGCTTCAGGATGGCGAATTAAAAGGCCGTCATTCCATAGGAGGCAGCCGTCATTCCGCGTCAGGTTACATGTTTACGAGAGTAGGGGTGTAGGCGGGCATATTTGGAAAAGGATGAGCGCGTGCGCTATGAGGATCACCGTAACATCGGGGTCTTAATATCGCATAATGGAGCTGCTTTAATGCTATTTTGGTTTCAGGATGGCGAATTAAAAGGCCGTCATTCCATAGGAGGCAGCCGTCATTCCGCGTCATTCAGCATGTAACATATGTGTAATGGTCTTAGCAAGAAGTATACCGAAAATATAGTTGATATGTGCAATAATTTCAGAAATATTAATATAAAAGTCATTTTCTCCCATTATAGTCAATTGGCTTTCCTTATCTGCAGACAACACTGTCATTCCACTGTCATTCCACTGTGCTATTTTAATGCTATTTTGGCTTCAGGATGGCAAATTAAAAGGCCGTCATTCCATAGGAGGCAGCCGTCATTCCGCGTCAGGTGACATGTTTACGAGAGTAGGGGTGTAGACGGGCATATTTGGAAAAGGATGAGCGCGTGCGCTATGGGGATCACCGTAAAATCGGGGTCTTAATATCGCATAATGGAGCTGCTTTAATGCTATTTTGGCTTCAGGATGGAGAATTAAAAGGCCGTCATTCCATAGGAGGCAGCCGTCATTCCGCGTCATTCTGCATGTAAAATATGTGTAATGGTCTTCGCAAGAAGTATACCAAAAATATAGTTGATATGTGCAATAATTTCAGAAATATTAATATATAAGTCATTTTCTCCCATTATAGTCAATTGGCATTCCTTTTCTGCAGACAACACTGTCATTCCACTGTCATTCCACTGTGCTATTTTAATGCTATTTTGGCTTCAGGATGGCGAATTAAAAGGCCGTCATTCCATAGGAGGCAGCCGTTATTCCGCGTCAGGTGACATGTTTACGAGAGTAGGGGTGTAGGCGGGCATATTTGGAAAAGGAAGAGCGCGTGCGCTATGGGGATCACCGTAACTTCGGGGTCTTAATATCGCATATTGGAGCTGCTTTAATGCTATTTTGGCTTCAGGATGGCGAATTAAAAGGCCGTCATTCCATAGGAGGCAGCCGTCATTCCGCGTCAGGTGACATGTTTACGAGAGTAGGGGTGTAGGCGGGCATATTTGGAAAAGGATGAGCGCGTGCGCTATGGGGATCACCGTAACATCGGGGTCTTAATATCGCATATTGGAGCTGCTTTAATGCTATTTTGGCTTCAGGATGGCGAATTAAAAGGCCGTCATTCCATAGGAGGCAGCCGTCATTCCGCTTCACGTGACATGTTTACGAGAGTAGGGGTGTAGGCGGGCATATTTGGAAAAGGATGAGCGCGTGCGCTATGTGGATCACCGTAACATCGGGGTCTTAATATCGCATAATGGAGCTGCTTTAATGCTATTTTGGCTTCAGGATGGAGAATTAAAAGGCCGTCATTCCATAGGAGGCAGCCGTCATTCCGCGTCATTCTGCATGTAAAATATGTGTAATGGTCTTAGCAAGAAGTATACCAAAAATATAGTTGATATGTGCAATAATTTCAGAAATATTAATATATAAGTCATTTTCTCCCATTATAGTCAATTGGCATTCCTTATCTGCAGACAACACTGTCATTCCACTGTGCTATTTTAATGCTATTTTGGCTTCAGGATGGCGAATTAAAAGGCTGTCATTCCATAGGAGGCAGCCGTCATTCCGCGTCAGGTGACATGTTTACGAGAGTAGGGGTGTAGGCGGGCATATTTGGAAAAGGATGAGCGCGTGCGCTATGGGGATCACCGTAACATCGGGGTCTTAATATCGCATATTGGAGCTGCTTTAATGCTATTTTGGCTTCAGGATGGCGAATTAAAAGGCCGTCATTCCATAGGAGGCAGCCGTCATTCCGCGTCACGTGACATGTTTACGAGAGTAGGGGTGTAGGCGGGCATATTTGGAAAAGGATGAGCGCGTGCGCTATGGGGATCACCGTAACATCGGGGTCTTAATATCACATAATGGAGCTGCTTTTATGCTATTTTGGCTTCAGGATGGAGAATTAAAAGGCCGTCATTCCATAGGAGGCAGCCGTCATTCCGCGTTATTCTGCATGTAAAATATGTGTAATGGTCTTAGCAAGAAGTATACCAAAAATATAGTTGATATGTGCAATAATTTCAGAAATATTAATATATAAGTCATTTTCTCCCATTATAGTCAATTGGCATTCCTTATCTGCAGACAACACTGTCATTCCACTGTCATTCCACTGTGCTATTCTAATGCTATTTTGGCTTCAGGATGGCGAATTAAAAGGCCGTCATTCCATAGGAGGCAGCCGTCATTCCGCGTCACGTGACATGTTTACGAGAGTAGGGGTGTAGGCGGGCATATTTGGAAAAGGATGAGCGCGTGCGCTATGGGGATCACCGTAACATCGGGGTCTTAATATCGCATATTGGAGCTGCTTTAATGCTATTTTGGCTTTAGGATGGCGAATTAAAAGGCCGTCATTCCATAGGAGGCAGCCGTCATTCCGCATCACGTGACATGTTTACGAGAGATGGGGTGTAGGCGGGCATATTTAGAAAAGGATGAGCGCGTGCGCTATGGGGATCACCGTAACATCGGGGTCTTAATATCGCATAATGGAGCTGCTTTTATGCTATTTTGGCTTCAGGATGGCGAATTAAAAGGCCGTCATTCCATAGGAGGCAGCCGTCATTCCGCAATATTCTGCATGTAAAATATGTGTAATGGTCTTAGCAAGAAGTATACCAAAAATATAGTTGATATGTGCAATATTTTCAGAAATATTAATATAAAAGTCATTTTCTCCCATTATAGTCAATTGGCATTCCTTATCTGCAGACAACACTGTCATTCCACTGTCATTCCACTGTGCTATTTTAATGCTATTTTGGCTTCAGGATGGCGTATTAAAAGGCCGTCATTCCATAGGAGGCAGCCGTCATTCCGCGTCACGTGACATGTTTACGAGAGTAGGGGTGTAGGCGGGCATATTTGGAAAAGGATGAGCGCGTGCGCTATGGGGATCACCGTAACATCGGGGTCTTAATATCGCATATTGGAGCTGCTTTAATGCTATTTTGGCTTCAGGATGGCGAATTAAAAGGCCGTCATTCCATAGGAGGCAGCCGTCATTCCGCGTCACGTGACATGTTTACGAGAGTAGGGGTGTAGGCGGGCATATTTGGAAAAGGATGAGCGCGTGCGCTATGGGGATCACCGTAACATCGGGGTCTTAATATCGCATAATGGAGCTGCTTTTATGCTATTTTGGCTTCAGGATGGCGAATTAAAAGGCCGTCATTCCATAGGAGGCAGCCGTCATTCCGCAATATTCTGCATGTAAAATATGTGTAATGGTCTTAGCAAGAAGTATACGAAAAATATAGTTGATATGTGCAAAAATTTCAGAAATATTAATATAAAAGTCATTTTCTCCCATTATAGTCAATTGGCATTCCTTATCTGCAGACAACACTCTCATTCCACTGTCATTCCACTGTGCTATTTTAATGCTATTTTGGCTTCAGGATGGCGAATTAAAAGGCCGTCATTCCATAGGAGGCAGCCGTCATTCCGCGTCACGTGACATGTTTACGAGAGTAGGGGTGTAGGCGGGCATATTTGGAAAAGGATGAGCGCGTGCGCTATGGGGATCACCGTAACATCGGGGTCTTAATATTGCATAATGGAGCTGCTTTAATGCTATTTTGGCTTCAGGATGGTGAATTAAAAGGCTGTCATTCCATAGGAGGCAGCCGTCATTCCGCGTCAGGTGACATGTTTACGAGAGTAGGGGTGTAGGCGGGCATATTTGGAAAAGGATGAACGCGTGCACTATGGGGATCACCGTAACATCGGGGTCTTAATATCGCATAATGGAGCTGCTTTAATGCTATTTTGGCTTCAGGATGGCGAATTAAAAGGCCGTCATTCCATAGGAGGCAGCCGTCATTCCACGTCAGGTGACATGTTTACGAGAGTAGGGGTGTAGGCGGGCATATTTGGAAAAGGATGAGCGCGTGCGCTATGGGGATCACCGTTACTTCGGGGTCTTAATATCGCATAATGGAGCTGCTTTAATGCTATTTTGGCTTCAGGATGGCGAATTAAAAGGCCGTCATTCCATAGGAGGCAGCATTCATTCCGCGTCATTCAGCATGTAACATATGTGTAATGGTCTTAGCAAGAAGTATACCGAAAATATAGTTGATATGTGCAATATTTTCAGAAATATTAATATAAAAGTCATTTTCTCCCATTATAGTCAATTGGCATTCCTTATCTGCAGACAACACTGTCATTCCACTGTCATTCCACTGTGCTATTTTAATGCTATTTTGGCTTCAGGATGGCGAATTAAAAGGCCGTCATTCCATAGGAGGCAGCCGTCATTCCGCGTCACGTGACATGTTTACGAGAGTAGGGGTGTGATTGGGCAAATTTGGAAAAGTATGAGCGCGTGCGCTATGGGGATCACCGTAACATCGGGGTCTTAATATCGCATATTGGAGCTGCTTTAATGCTATTTTGGCTTCAGGATGGCGAATTAAAAGGCCGTCATTTCATAGGAGGCAGCCGTCATTCTGCGTCACGTGACATGTTTACGAGATTAGGGGTGTAGGCGGGCATATTTGGAAAAGGATGAGCGCGTGCGCTATGGGGATCACCGTAACATCGGGGTCTTAATATCGCATAATGGAGCTGCTTTAATGCTATTTTGGCTTCAGGATGGCGAATTAAAAGGCCGTCATTCCATAGGATGAAGCCGTCATTCCGCGTCAGGTGACATGTTTATGAGAGTAGGGGTGTAGACGGGCATATTTGGAAAAGGATGAGCGCGTGCGCTATGGGGATCACCGTAACATCGGGGTCTTAATATCGCATAATGGAGCTGCTTTAATGCTATTTTGGCTTCAGGATGGAGAATTAAAAGGCCGTCATTCCATAGGAGGCAGCCGTCATTCCGCGTCATTCTGCATGTAAAATATGTGTAATGGTCTTAGCAAGAAGTATACCAAAAATATAGTTGATATGTGCAATAATTTCAGAAATATTAATATATAAGTCATTTTCTCCCATTATAGTTGTGATGATCCCGGGGTCATGCAGCAGCGCAGCGCGACTTATGCCTAACGCAGAGCCCCAGGGTCACTCCGAGATCCAAAGATCGCACAGGAATACACAATAGCAAAGGTACTGAAGGGTTAATCAGCCATCTTGTTTCTATTGAGGGGTTAATCAGCCATCTTGTTTCTCTGTGTCTGTCCCTGCTGATTTCAAGGTGGTTATATCCTGGCTCTTTTCCAGTACTCGCTGCTATCATAAACTTTGTTACTTTCCTTAGACACTGTACATTCTGTGCTTTCTCATAACTAATGAATACTACACAAAGGCGATGTATAAGCCACCCCACAAAGACACTGCTATTTCCCTACCTCTGCACCAAATATTAACCAATCATGTAATTGAACCAACGTCGTTTGTTGTGTATAAATATGTTGTTTTCGTCATCATTAAATCAGAGTTCAACCTTGTATCTGTGGTCATCGTTACTGGTCATATCATATGAGGTTACACTCTCACGGAGCTCTAAGGGGTCTTCACACTGAGGTCAAATAAGGTAATTAATATATGAGGAAATCGATACATCGGCGCATGATCGATTTCCCAACAGAGCTGGGGGCTCGGCCACCGGGATGCGAGGTTCATTCCTACACAGATGTCATAAAGATTTTACAGTCTGCCTGAATCTGTTGTGAGGTTACGGACATACTCGATCCTGAACCTGTGACACCATGCCTGGGGTATGTTGAATGTCTTATATAGAAGTTAGAGTCTTCTATCATAGAAGTTAAAGTCTTCTATTTTTGTGCACATAACCTGATCTGGGATCAGATGCCGTACTTGGAGTACGAAGGAGACCTGGGGTCTTTAGTCTATTTTTGTGCACATAACCTGATCTGGGATCAGATGCCGTACTTGGAGTACGAAGGAGACCTGGGGTCTTTAGTCTAAATAGTACCTCACTTTGAACGCCCATTCTTTATTGGCCAATTGTCTTTATTGTATTGTCTTAAAGTATAAGTTTTTCTTTCATTCAATATCCCTGTGTGATTGGTGAGTATACACACTCGTGATATCTGTATTTCCTTGTAAACCGTGCGGCTGGTAAGTTCACGCACAATAACTTCACCATTTGTCTAATCTGACTACTGTATGCCAATAGACTTGCGGACTTTATGCTCTCCTTCTCGGAGTAACGCAATGTGAGGCTTCACATACAGTTCTCAGCAACAAAACCACTGGACTCTATCCACTGTCACGTAGACAGTCTGTGGTTTCCACTAACAAAATCATTATACATTTAAAAATTTTTATGAGATGTCTAAAGTGAATACATAATTCTAAAAGTGAACAGACAAAGACTAACTCTCGCAGATTGCTGCTATAGGTGTACCTGCCTTTCTGTGACAGTGCCCCTAGTCTGTAAACTTTGAATTTTTCACGCTCTCATATTATAGTCACATATGTCACATCCTAGACACCCACAAATAGGAAACTGTGAAGATTGCCAGTGTAGTATAGTACTCTGGTACCATAACCCTGAAAGAGACGATAGTATCTGCCAATAGTGAACTTATAAGGTTCAAATCTACACTCACGTCCCTGTCTAACGGTACTGTTGTAAAGGCGGTCCTTGTATTAGGCTGCCATCTGCGCACAGACGTTATTCAAAAATACATTGATACACAATCATACCCCGACATGGGTGGAAATAATAGTAAGAATAAAACAGTCTATCCACCCCCATTACCTAGTGAAATATGTAAGGAATATGTTGCCCACAAATTATTACCTTGTTAATCCATGAGGTGGACAATATAATAGATGGGACTGGAATCAAGTCCCCAGTATTAATACCCCGATCCCTGCAATATAGTAAACAGCTGCAGACTATCCCCTTAACAAAGCACAGGAGATAACTGACATGTGGAATGAAATCACCGTACACCAGTTCAGCTTTGAAAGATCTATTTTCTGTTGAGCTCTCAGGGTGTACGGCGGATTCCTGCTAGGCTTCTGTGTCTTTGCTGGAAGAGGGGGGTTTGAGGGGGAAGCTGCAGTATTGGTCTCTCTCTCCCTAACACTGAACATCGCTGCCTATTGCAGTTTCATGTAAACAGAAACAGTGACAAATTTCTGGAAAAAAATTCAAGAAGTGTTGGACCAAGGAAGCAGGTCTGCCGCTTCTGCATAATGATAATTTACTTGTTTCTACTTTCATTAATAATCTGCTGCCGACTGTTTCAACTTGGACCTCTGATACAGTGAAGGATTTTGAAAAACATTTGTATGAAAGGGAAGCAGCAGGTTGTTTTGAAGTTAAAAGAAACACTGTCACACCATCACATACCCCGTTCACACGCTTCCAAAATCAAAACAATCCTAGGAGACAGAATAAACCATTCCGTCCTCCTAGAGACAGACTACCTCAGAGGGCTCCTGCGGGACCCCCACCCAACAGGCAGACAAGCTGCTATAATTATAAAAGGGATAGCCATTGGGCTAGAGACTGTCCGTTCCCTTCAAACAAACCCCGACAGGTCAGTAACCCCATACAGCCCAGTCAACCCAGACCAAGAGACAACCCCAGATTTCAGATTGACTGGCAGGGACTGACCTTAAAGGGCCATGACATAGGAAAACATGAATTTACTGTAATACCTGACTGCCCAATCAATTTGCTAGGCAGAGATCTTCTCTCTGTGCTAGAAATCATAATTAGTCCATCAGAAGCAGGAAAGGGAATTGATGTTTCATCACCACACTTGCTCATGACTGACAGTTCTGACCCAAACACAGAATTAGACACTGTAAATCCTCAGATATGGTCAACAGGACCTCAGATAATAAACTAATTAATTGTTCTGTAGATAGTACCAGACATCAATTCACTCATCTCAGCAATCCCTGCAAACGCAACCCACTTTAATGTCATAGATTTGAAAAACGCATTTTTAGCATTCCTATAGACACAGAGACCCAATTACTCTTTGTTTTTTCATTTGAAGGTAAACAATTAACCTGGTGTCGTTTACCCCAAGGCTATATTGACTCTCCAGTGGTCTATAGCATAGTCCTCCAAGCCACATTGGCTCCCTGGCACCCCCCCCATGGTTCTGTCCTGCTACAGTATGCAGATGATCTGCTTCTCTGTAGTACCACCGAGGAGGCCAGCCGGTTAGATGTTATCAGAATGTGGACACAAGGTGTCAAAAGCTAAACTGCAATGGTGTAAAACAAATGTCAATTACCTGGGTTTTGTACTCTCTGAGGGAGAAAGGAAAATCAGTCCACAACGCATACAGTCTGTATTGGGCCTGGTCACCCCAACTACCCAGAAGGATATGTTGTCTTTCTTGGGTATGGTAAGTTACTGCAGACAGTGGATTTCTGATTGTTCCTACTATGATAATATCTTGAGACAATGCACACTCAAAGACAAACCCAAGGTTATACAATGGTCAGATGAAATGTATTCTGCATTTAAAAAATTGAAAGAAATGTTAGTACAGAGTCCCGCGCTTGGTCTCCCGGACTATATGTTATCATTTCACTTGTTTGCAAGGGACACATGTACAACTATGGCGGGTGTACTGACCCAACTTCACGGAGGCAAAATGCGCCCTGTCGCATTTTTTTTCAAAAGTAATGCCTGTCACTGTGCAAGGAATGCCAGCTTGTCTTCGAGCACTGGCTGCCTGTGCAATGGTTGTTGAGATGTCCACATCACTTACATTAGGACATCCTACTGTGTTACATACCACACATAATGTCCTCTCCATCCTCAAAGGTCTACACACACAACACATGTCTGCCCAAAGACTCAGCGGCTATGAAGTACTCCTACTAGGGAATCCTTCTCTCACTGTAAAATACGCAACAAACTCAGAAGGACCTGTCCCTGTACTAAACGCACTTTTAGGTCTTAAAGGACCTGACGACGAGGCGCCGCCTCAACATGACTGTACTCTGACAATTGACTCAGAAACTTCACCCAGACAAGACATGTCGACTGTGCCTATCCCCGATGCCGACATAATATTTGTTGACGGCTCCTGCAGCCGTCCCAATGACAACACGTACCAGGCAGGATATGCAGTGGTTAAACTTCCAAACACCACCCTTGAAGCAAAGACAGTCCCCTTACAGTCAGCACAAGCTGCAGAACTCATTGCACTCACTCGAGCTTGTCACACTTACAAAAAACAAACCTGTCACAATTTACACAGACTCCAAATACGCTTACGGAGTTGTTCAGGCAACGCCGAGGCTTCACTGGCGCTGATGGGAAAGGCATATCACATGCGCAACTCATCACAGATCTCTTACACGCAATTACATTACCATCTCAAATTGCCATCCTTCATTGTAAAGCACACACTGGAGGAAAGGATGACATCAGCAAAGGCAACGCTCTCGCTGATACCGCTGCTAAACGTGCTGCCACTACAGCAACATATAACCTCACTCTTGCTATCATCTCGCCTCCTTCGCTAGATGATACATACCTACTGACAGAATTACAGGCTGCTGCCTCTAATTCAGATCTATCAGATTGGACATATCCAATATTGCAGAAGAATCCACGGACTGGATTAATCTGCAAAGAGGGGAAACCATGTATACCCCAAACCAGTGCATCATTGTTCATAGTACATTACCACGGAGTAGGACACCATAGTATAGTAACAACTACTTTACTCCTCTCCAATGATTTCTACATTACTAATGCCAAAGAACTTGTAAAACAGTACATCAGTAGATGTATAGTGTGTCTTAGAAACAACCCAAACAACCCAAATAAAGCAAGACACCAACATCTAGAATACCCAACCACACCATTCACACATCTTCAAATAGATTTTACACATATCAATAATGCAGGAAGCTTATCCCACTAAATCAGAAGATGCAAAAAAACAGTAGCCCGCATACTCACGCGAGAGATCATTCCGCGCTGAGGATGCCCGCTCCGAATCAATAGCGATAAAGGTTCAGCCTTCACAGCCAAAGTCACAGCAGAACTAGTCAAAGCACTGCAAATAGAATGGAAGTTTCACATTCCATATCACCCACAGAGAATGACTCCACAAAAGACTCTAGGTTACTCCCCCTTTGAAGTACCGATGGGCAGACCTTTCCCCACTCCCTGGGCAAAGAACCCTTTAGTTACCACAGAAGGAGACTTAGAAATAATAAGAGAAGAGTATGTCAGATCCCTAATACAGAAACTTAATGAAGTTGAACAAAATGTTATCTTTAAGAATCCTTCTCATCCACAGATACCCACTCACCCATTCAGGGTTGGAGACAAGGTCGTAGTGAAAGTGTTGCCGAGAAACAAGCACCCCGGAGACTTCACCTACGGACCAGAGACAGAAGTGGTCGCAGTCACCAGGACGGCTGTCCTCACCGACGAAGGACCAACGTGGATCCATTGCATCCAGAGTGAAGAAAATTCCACCTCCACCACACGTCAACACAGAGGTCGACACCGATCCCGAGACTGACACAGACGGGACGAGAGAGGTAATAACGGGGGCCAGTGGCTCTGACCTCCAACCTGGAGAAGACCTGCCGGCTGGAGGTGACGAGGAATCAGGGGTACAACATTCTGAAGCCAAGGACGACGCTACAGGATATGACTCCCCCCACCTTAGCCCTAGTGATTTTATTCGGGCTTGTTCTTTATAACTGTTTTGCTGAAGTTGATATTACTCAAAATGATGGACGCTTTACCTTCTGGTATAATTCTTCTAGCACGACTGTCGCTACTTTTATATTTTCTTATTGTGATATTGTATCTTGTTCAAACAATCAAGGCGGGAATCGAGGAGAACCACCGCTACCATGGCTGTGTAACATCCACCACACACCACACGCTGTAAGTCACGTATATATCTGTATCACTAGTACTTACTGGGGAGATTCTTGCAACTCATGGGGAGCTGTTGGGTGGAACACTAGAGCAGATACCACTGCCTTTGATATCAGCCAAGACTGGGGATATTACCCCGATGTTGGCATCCATAAATGGTCCAATGGTCGATCCTTACTAGCCCGTATGTCCCTACGAAAAAAGGGCACTTGCAATAGCCAATTTATCGTTAACCTAGAAAACCCAGCCCCCGGCGATGCCGGACTATATGTCATGGGTAAATATCAATCAGGAGAAAGCGGGGGGCCCAAGGGGAAGATTCCATTTAAAAGACATGTATGATAACCCAGAATACACCGCCCTCAAAACCACTGTAAAACCTAAAACACCATCATCATTCTTTAAACCACATGTCACTACTTTTAATGATATGTTGGCCATTGATAATCCCACGTATGAAGATACCATGTCTATGGAAACAGGTTTCTCTGATGTAAACTATTGGTTAGAATGGATGAAGTATAATGCCCGCAAGGTTAATCAAACTGATTGCTATGTGTGTGGAAAGTCCAGACCCCATTTAGGTACTGTACCCATACACATACCACCTGAACAGGATAAATGCTTTTTTAGTTTATACACTGACACTGTAATAGAAGAAGCCAAATGTGAACAATGGAAAAAGGAATACCCCATTATGACAAAGAATACCAACCCTGGTAGTACTATAACTATTTACCCCGGTAATTACACTTGTTATTTCTCTAATAGTACTGATCAAAATGTTGTACAATTGAAATTATTTCCTGATGGGTATTGTGCTGAAAGAAGACATATCACCATACCCACCATGAAGAAATCTTTGGGAGATATCTATTTTATCTGTGGAGATATGAAATTGAGGACAAAACTAAATAGCCCTTGGAAAGGAGAATGTGCCCTGGCAAAGATTATTATGCCCATTCACATCCTCCCAGCCAACCTTCCTCAACCTCCTCCCACAGGTAACACAAACACACACTCTAGAGCTAGGAGAGATGCCCCCAAGGAAAGTTTCGATCCACATATATATATCGATACTATTGGTGTCCCTCGGGGAGTTCCAGATGAATTTAAGGCTCGAGATGAAGTCGCTGCTGGCTTTGAGTCTCTAATTCCCCAGGTGACAATCAATAAGAACGTGGACTGGATAAATTATATATATTATAATCAGCAGCGTTTTGTTAATGATACTAGAGATGCTTTAAAAGGTATTGCTGAACAGTTGGAAGCTACATCACAAATGACATTTCAGAATCGTATGGCTTTAGATATGATGCTTGCCGAGAAAGGAGGAACCTGCGTGTACATAGGTAAGGTTGATGGATGCTGTACTTATATCCCAGACAACACAGGTCCTAATGGGAAAACTACCCTAGCTATTAAACATCTAGAAGATTTATCCATCGAACTCAAGAAGAACTCAGGTGTCACGGACCCCTGGAGTAGCTGGTTTGGATGGTTAAATGATTGGAAACACGCACTAACACAAATAGGCATGTTTATTCTCATTATAATTATTGTACTTATGATAGTAGGATATTGTGTCTTTCCCATATGTAAGAAGATTGGTTCCAAGTACCTGGATAATGTAACACCTGCTATGTACACTGATCTCGCCAAAAGCCTTCCCTCACCAGAAGATTATAGTGAATATGTTAAAATCCATCGTACCAAACAAGATGCCATCTACAAGAATCAAATTGTCTAAAAAGGACATTGATTCTAAGAGGGGATTGAAGGGTTAATCAGCCATCTTGTTTCTATTGAGGGGTTAATCAGCCATCTTGTTTCTCTGTGTCTGTCCCTGCTGATTTCAAGGTGGTTATATCCTGGCTCTTTTCCAGTACTCGCTGCTATCATAAACTTTGTTACTTTCCTTAGACACTGTACATTCTGTGCTTTCTCATAACTAATGAATACTACACAAAGGCGATGTATAAGCCACCCCACAAAGACACTGCTATTTCCCTACCTCTGCACCAAATATTAACCAATCATGTAATTGAACCAACGTCGTTTGTTGTGTATAAATATGTTGTTTTCGTCATCATTAAATCAGAGTTCAACCTTGTATCTGTGGTCATCGTTACTGGTCATATCATATGAGGTTACACTCTCACGGAGCTCTAAGGGGTCTTCACACTGAGGTCAAATAAGGTAATTAATATATGAGGAAATCGATACATCGGCGCATGATCGATTTCCCAACAGGTACAAAAGTATTACCTTTATTTTACACACGGGTTATACATGTAAAATCAGCAATTACAGTCTATATACAATATATACAGAAAGGCCATCAGTATTAGTCACGTTATCAGAACCTTACCACGACACCACTCAGGTTAGCTTCAGATGGACAGGACCCGCAAGTCCACAACTTCCAGCGCTGATGCTCAGTCACTTCTCTTCCTTCTCTCCCTCCAAACACCCACTTACATCCCAAAGGCACCCCTCTCCCCCTCCCTCAGGAATTCTTAACCCTTCCTATGCTGGGTGCAGTTGCATGAATGTAACAGGGTCTCCTATTACCTGTCCATTGGCTGATTAACTCACTCCGTTCATCTGGCTTTGAAGCTTGTGTACGTGAGGGATTTCACACCTTCATGTGAACAGATCTCTTCTCTGGAGACTGACCCTGGTGTTATCCATCCTTAGCCTCTTGTTATTTGGGGGGGGGGAGTGTATGTCTCTGCCACTACCTGTAGTCTCTGTTACTAAACAGCCTATAAAGAGGCTCTTTGATCCCTGAACCAAAAACTATAAACAAACTGACCAGATTCTAATCTAAGCGTTTGGTCACTTCTACCCGGACCATTTGTCTCCACATATACAGTTACAATATTTAAGTAATACGCATTTGGGAAGACTGCCATAATTAACTTCATAGTCACAAATCCCTTATTCATGATACCATCGCAGTTTACTAAGAACATTACCTGGAGGCAGTGACGTAACCACGGGCAACGCTGATCCTCCCTCCCAGTTTCTCCTGTGCCCAGAAACTATCTTCTTGTCTTTATATGCATATGTAACAGTATGGGATACAGTATACAAAGCTTTGGGAACATATTACAGTCATTTACATAACATGAGGGAATATTTCCCTCCAGTAGCACACATACTCAGCCTAATGGAATAACCTGTTTGGATTATTCAGTATAACATATTATTATTGTCTGACATACAGCCCTGTGATGTCCCCTGTATGCAGCAGTCTGGGGAACACAGCTCAGATATGAATACAGTCAGTATAACGTCCTATTATTGTCCGACATACAGCCCTGTGATGTCCCCTGTATACAGCAGTCTGGGGAACACAGCTCAGATATGAATACAGTCAGTGATAATATCCGGTTATCGCCGGCATTTTGCAATTCTCTTTGCTGAAGCGCAGAAAGAGGCGGGAGAACAACATATGACGGAAAGGGGCGTGGCCTGGTTCCGTCACACAGCACCCCTGTTGTTTACCGCCGCTGCGATTCACGGCTACACAATGTCCCTGCGTATTGCTTATCCCTGGCCCTCCTGGGCTCAGCCATTCACAGTTTATCGCACAACCTCCAGTACTCCTGGTACAGGGTTTTCCACTGTCAGGTGGGAATGTTTCCTCCTCGCCTTCCCTTTTGGTTGTTCCTCCTCCCTCCGCCTCTGGCGCAACTGGGAGGGGCCCGATCTGCGCACGCAGACCAGCATCAGGGAACCTGGCCGCTCTTAAGAACAGTGCTGATGTTGGCTGCAGAGGAGCGGCGGGTACCGACAATGTCCCTCCCTCAAACGCTTTCACATCCACCCCACTTGGGTCTGAAACCTCCCCCAGCCCCTGAAGCTGCTGGGCCTCCCCTGGGCAACCTTCCATCCATGTCTGTTCATCCACCTTGCAGGGCCTCAGCACACTCTGCCCCCACCTGCCCTCAGCACTAGGCAGTGGCCCAGGGAATTCTCCTTCACACCATGGCTGCAGAAGAGCAGGGGGTATCCGCAATCCTTCCCTGGCTCTTCCCTTAAAAGCCCCCACAAACACCTCCCCCAGTTCTAAATGGTCCTCTGGACCCTTACGTGATGCTTGAAGGTCCTTGCTGGTGGGATCCTTCTCCCCCACCTCCCAGGGCCTGAGCACACCCAGCCTCCACCTTCCCTCAGCAGCAGGCAGCGGTCCTAGGGATTCTCCTTCACACAATGGCTGCAGAGAAGCAGGGGGTATCCGCGAGTCTCCCCCTGATTTACCCACAATCCCCCCCCTTGGGTCGAACACCTCCCCCAGCCCTTTGAACAATAACTGCTGGGCCTCCCCTGGGCAAACTTCCATCTTCCCCAGGGTGCACTGCTTCCCCAGCCTGGCTATGAGAGGGACTGGTGGGGTGGCATTGTACGGCAGCACTGCTGGCATCTCCCTTACAGCCCCAGGTGCCAACTCACATTCTCTTGCTCGTGCCATGCTGGGTGGTAAGGTGTCTTCCTCTGAGGCGCAGGGGGGTGCTGAGCTATGCCTCTGACCATCCCCTCCATGTTTGCTTGCTTGGCTGCCTGTTTGCTGCAGCGGCTCCCCGGGCACATAATTACAGTCAGTCACTCTTGCAGGGGACTCGCAGAAGCGCTGCACCCCAGCCTCTACTCCCTGCTCTGGCACCCCGGTCACATACCTGCCTTTTGACTTCAGCTCCTCCTGGCTCTGATGGCTAAGTGGGAACAGTCCTGGATAATCCTCCTGGGGTGGTAGAGTGGCAGAGCGCACCCCAGACACACTTCCTTCCATCTCCCCCTGCTGAATATGCTGGGGCTCCTGGGGCAAGATGCCCTCATTCGCTGGGCCGCTGGTGGTCATGTAGGGGAGAAGTACTGCCCCCTCTGCTGGGGCACAATCCTTGCAGACCCTCTGGCCGCTAGTTTCAAAGTCTCCATCTCCCACATCTGCAAAAGGGAAGATGTACTGCCATTCTTCCTGGGGTGCCAATTTTGGGTGCACCCCCATCCTTTGGCTAGCTGCTTGGAGCAGTGGCTGACCACTGCTTTGTACCTCCTGTGGCGAGGACTCAGCCATCACAGTCCCAGCCTCCGAGATCTGCTCTGCTCTGGGGCTAGTCTCTGGGGCAACCCCTGCACTGTATACTGGTACTGCTCCATCTATCACGGGCTCCATGTGCGCCAGTCCGTCACCACCATGTGGGGCCACAGTGCCCAGCTCTGCCACACTACTCGGCACAATGCAGGGGGAATAAATATCCTCTTCCCGATATCCATCTGCCACAATCACAGTCCATGATGTTAGGGCTCCTTTAGAGTCCGGGGTCCCTGGTGCGATATCACAGGGACACTCCACAGCTAGTTGCTCATTTCCCAACTCACTGAATGGGAACAGTTCTGTGATTTCTCCCTGTGTCAGTGGGGAATCTAGTTCTGTGGCTCTCTGAGGATGCATGAGCCGCAGCAGCCGCTGTTCCTCTGCCTCCACCCTCAGACACTGGTCCAGCCACTCTGGAGAATTCAGCTGTCCCTGTGCCCGGGCGACCCTCTCTGCATTATCATAACAGTGCAGGAGACACTGTAACTGCTCCTGGACACTTCTCAGTTCTCCTGGACACAGGACCCAGTTCCTATACACGCTGAACGCATGTAGCGGGTCCTCTTGTTGCTCGTACACCCATCGGATAAGAGTGCAGTGTGAGCGGCCTTCGGGGGGTGTGCTGCATCGTAGCCTCCATTCGTCAGTTAGGTCCTCCAGACTCATTCTCGCTAATGGAGCTCCAGATTCTGCAGGCCACAGTTCCTCTGCCTCCCCCCCTGGGATCTCGGTAGTGGACCCCTCGGTCATCCACCCCGGTGGCACCATCAACTCCTCCTCCCTTTGAGTTCTCTTTGCGGGCTCCTTCCCAGGAACCACGTTACCCGGTGCTGGCACGCTGGCCGCAGCGATCCGGCTTCTATGCATTAGCTGATGCGTGGCGTTACTTACTTCTGTGACAAAAGCCTTCCACGCCACCGTATGCAGCAGGTTTCCTGCAGCAGCCTCAGATACATACTGCTTAAATTCATCGGTCAGGTAAGCTGCTTTCTCCTCTGTAGTAGCTCCTGTCCATACATTAATCCACCGATATGCTGCTTCCCAATCCTCCCAGAGAGGCTGCATCAGCGTGGATGGGCTTCTCCAGTCCCATTCCTCAGCCAGACGACTCCATGACGATTCCTCATCTATGAGCCTCACTGCTCTGGGTGACTGTGGGCACCTCTTGCCTCTCTTTGGACGTCTCTGTCCTTTTCCTGGAGCCATTCTCCACACGGGCTGCACTCGTAGAGCTTGGTCAGCGTCACTTGCTGGACCCCCTTACGTCAGCTTCCGCTTCTGGGCCACGGCACACTCCGCCGTTCCCTCGCTTGCAGGGATTGTCCCCTGGACAAGCCGGCACTTAAGCGGAATTCTTCCCTCGCTTAATGCCCTCGCAAAGTATACTTTTTCTTCTCCCCGGCATCCTTGTTAGGAACAATGGTTACCAGGTCCCTCAAACATGAGCTAATACTGGCCAATTACTGGCTATTGTGTTTCCAGAGCCTGGTCGCATCAAGATACGAGCCCCTAGCTCTCCCTCCTTTGGGTGTGCGATCCCCACCGCTTGCCACCAATTGTGATGATCCCGGGGTCATGCAGCAGCGCAGCGCGACTTATGCCTAACGCAGAGCCCCAGGGTCACTCCGAGATCCAAAGATCGCACAGGAATACACAATAGCAAAGGTACAAAAGTATTACCTTTATTTTACACACGGGTTATACATGTAAAATCAGCAATTACAGTCTATATACAATATATACAGAAAGGCCATCAGTATTAGTCACGTTATCAGAACCTTACCACGACACCACTCAGGTTAGCTTCAGATGGACAGGACCCGCAAGTCCACAACTTCCAGCGCTGATGCTCAGTCACTTCTCTTCCTTCTCTCCCTCCAAACACCCACTTACATCCCAAAGGCACCCCTCTCCCCCTCCCTCAGGAATTCTTAACCCTTCCTATGCTGGGTGCAGTTGCATGAATGTAACAGGGTCTCCTATTACCTGTCCATTGGCTGATTAACTCACTCCGTTCATCTGGCTTTGAAGCTTGTGTACGTGAGGGATTTCACACCTTCATGTGAACAGATCTCTTCTCTGGAGACTGACCCTGGTGTTATCCATCCTTAGCCTCTTGTTATTTGGGGGGGGGGAGTGTATGTCTCTGCCACTACCTGTAGTCTCTGTTACTAAACAGCCTATAAAGAGGCTCTTTGATCCCTGAACCAAAAACTATAAACAAACTGACCAGATTCTAATCTAAGCGTTTGGTCACTTCTACCCGGACCATTTGTCTCCACATATACAGTTACAATATTTAAGTAATACGCATTTGGGAAGACTGCCATAATTAACTTCATAGTCACAAATCCCTTATTCATGATACCATCGCAGTTTACTAAGAACATTACCTGGAGGCAGTGACGTAACCACGGGCAACGCTGATCCTCCCTCCCAGTTTCTCCTGTGCCCAGAAACTATCTTCTTGTCTTTATATGCATATGTAACAGTATGGGATACAGTATACAAAGCTTTGGGAACATATTACAGTCATTTACATAACATGAGGGAATATTTCCCTCCAGTAGCACACATACTCAGCCTAATGGAATAACCTGTTTGGATTATTCAGTATAACATATTATTATTGTCTGACATACAGCCCTGTGATGTCCCCTGTATGCAGCAGTCTGGGGAACACAGCTCAGATATGAATACAGTCAGTATAACGTCCTATTATTGTCCGACATACAGCCCTGTGATGTCCCCTGTATACAGCAGTCTGGGGAACACAGCTCAGATATGAATACAGTCAGTGATAATATCCGGTTATCGCCGGCATTTTGCAATTCTCTTTGCTGAAGCGCAGAAAGAGGCGGGAGAACAACATATGACGGAAAGGGGCGTGGCCTGGTTCCGTCACAATAGTCAATTGGCATTCCTTATCTGCAGACAACACTGTCATTCCACTGTCATTCCACTGTGCTATTTTAATGCTATTTTGGCTTCAGGATGGCGAATTAAAAGGCCGTCATTCCATAGGAGGCAGCCGTCATTCCGCGTCACGTGACATGTTTACGAGAGTAGGGGTGTAGGCGGGCATATTTGGAAAAGTATGAGCGCGTGCGCTTTGGGGATCACCGTAACATCGGGGTCTTAATATCGCATATTGGAGCTGCTTTAATGCTATTTTGGCTTCAGGATGGCGAATTAAAAGGCCGTCATTCCATAGGAGGCAGCCGTCATTCTGCGTCACGTGACATGTTTACGAGATTAGGGGTGTAGGCGGGCATATTTGGAAAAGGATGAGCGCGTGCGCTATGGGGATCACCGTAACATCGGGGTCTTAATATCGCATAATGGAGCTGCTTTAATGCTATTTTGGCTTCAGGATGGCGAATTAAAAGGCCGTCATTCCATAGGAGGCAGCCGTCATTCCGCGTCACGTGACATGTTTACGAGAGTAGGGGTGTAGGCGGGCATATTTGGAAAAGGATGAGCGCGTGCGCTATGGGGATCACCGTAACATCGGGGTCTTAATATCGCATAATGGAGCTGCTTTTATGCTATTTTGGCTTCAGGATGGCGAATTAAAAGGCCGTCATTCCATAGGAGGCAGCCGTCATTCCGCGTTATTCTGCATGTAAAATATGTGTAATGGTCTTAGCAAGAAGTATACCAAAAATATAGTTGATATGTGCAATAATTTCAGAAATATTAATATATAAGTCATTTTCTCCCATTATAGTCAATTGGCATTCCTTATCTGCAGACAACACTGTCATTCCACTGTCATTCCACTGTGCTATTCTAATACTATTTTGGCTTCAGGATGGCGAATTAAAAGGCCGTCATTCCATAGGAGGCAGCCGTCATTCCGCGTCACGTGACATGTTTACGAGAGTAGGGGTGTAGGCGGGCATATTTGGAAAAGGATGAGCGCGTGCGCTATGGGGATCACCGTAACATCGGGGTCTTAATATCGCATATTGGAGCTGCTTTAATGCTATTTTGGCTTTAGGATGGCGAATTAAAAGGCCGTCATTCCATAGGAGGCAGCCGTCATTCCGCATCACGTGACATGTTTACGAGAGATGGGGTGTAGGCGGGCATATTTGGAAAAGGATGAGCGCGTGCGCTATGGGGATCACCGTAACATCGGGGTCTTAATATCGCATAATGGAGCTGCTTTTATGCTATTTTGGCTTCAGGATGGCGAATTAAAAGGCCGTCATTCCATAGGAGGCAGCCGTCATTCCGCAATATTCTGCATGTAAAATATGTGTAATGGTCTTAGCAAGAAGTATACCAAAAATATAGTTGATATGTGCAATAATTTCAGAAATATTAATATAAAAGTCATTTTCTCCCATTATAGTCAATTGGCATTCCTTATCTGCAGACAACACTGTCATTCCACTGTCATTCCACTGTGCTATTTTAATGCTATTTTGGCTTCAGGATGGCGTATTAAAAGGCCGTCATTCCATAGGAGGCAGCCGTCATTCCGCGTCACGTGACATGTTTACGAGAGTAGGGGTGTAGGCGGGCATATTTGGAAAAGGATGAGCGCGTGCGCTATGGGGATCACCGTAACATCGGGGTCTTAATATCGCATAATGGAGCTGCTTTTATGCTATTTTGGCTTCAGGGTGGCGAATTAAAAGGCCGTCATTCCATAGGAGGCAGCCGTCATTCCGCAATATTCTGCATGTAAAATATGTGTAATGGTCTTAGCAAGAAGTATACGAAAAATATAGTTGATATGTGCAATAATTTCAGAAATATTAATATAAAAGTCATTTTCTCCCATTATAGTCAATTGGCATTCCTTATCTGCAGACAACACTGGCATTCCACTGTCATTCCACTGTGCTATTTTAATGCTATTTTGGCTTCAGGATGGCGAATTAAAAGGCCGTCATTCCATAGGAGGCAGCTGTCATTCCGCGTCACGTGACATGTTTACGAGAGTAGGGGTGTAGGCGGGCATATTTGGAAAAGGATGAGCGCGTGCGCTATGGGGATCACCGTAACATCGGGGTCTTAATATCGCATATTGGAGCTGCTTTAATGCTATTTTGGCTTCAGGATGGCGAATTAAAAGGCCGTCATTCCATAGGAGGCAGCCGTCATTCCGCGTCATTCTGCATGTAAAATATGTGTAATGGTCTTAGCAAGAAGTATACCAAAAATATAGTTGATATGTGCAATAATTTCAGAAATATTAATATATAAGTCATTTTCTCCCATTATAGTCAATTGGCATTCCTTATCTGCAGACAACACTGTCATTCCACTGTGATTCCACTGTGGTATTTTAATGCTATTTTGGCTTCAGGATGGCGAATTAAAAGGCCGTCATTCCATAGGAGGCAGCCGTCATTCCGCGTCACGTGACATGTTTACGAGAGTAGGGGTGTAGGCGGGCATATTTGGAAAAGTATGAGCGCGTGCGCTATGGGGATCACCGTAACATCGGGGTCTTAATATCGCATATTGGAGCTGCTTTAATGCTATTTTGGCTTCAGGATGGCGAATTAAAAGGCCGTCATTCCATAGGAGGCAGCCGTCATTCTGCGTCACGTGACATGTTTACGAGATTAGGGGTGTAGGCGGGCATATTTGGAAAAGGATGAGCGCGTGCGCTATGGGGATCACCGTAACATCGGGGTCTTAATATCGCATAATGGAGCTGCTTTAATGCTATTTTGGCTTCAGGATGGCGAATTAAAAGGCCGTCATTCCATAGGATGAAGCCGTCATTCCGCGTCAGGTGACATGTTTACGAGAGTAGGGGTGTAGACGGGCATATTTGGAAAAGGATGAGCGCGTGCGCTATGGGGATCACCGTAACATCGGGGTCTTAATATCGCATAATGGAGCTGCTTTAATGCTATTTTGGCTTCAGGATGGAGAATTAAAAGGCCGTCATTCCATAGGAGGCAGCCGTCATTCCGCGTCATTCTGCATGTAAAATATGTGTAATGGTCTTAGCAAGAAGTATACCAAAAATATAGTTGATATGTGCAATAATTTCAGAAATATTAATATATAAGTCATTTTCTCCCATTATAGTCAATTGGCATTCCTTATCTGCAGACAACACTGTCATTCCACTGTCATTCCACTGTGCTATTTTAATGCTATTTTGGCTTCAGGATGGCGAATTAAAAGGCCGTCATTCCATAGGAGGCAGCCGTCATTCCGCGTCACGTGACATGTTTACGAGAGTAGGGGTGTAGGCGGGCATATTTGGAAAAGGATGAGCGCGTGCGCTATGGGGATCACCGTAACATCGGGGTCTTAATATCGCATAATGGAGCTGCTTTAATGCTATTTTGGCTTCAGGATGGCGAATTAAAAGGCCGTCATTCCATAGGAGGCAGCTGTCATTCCGCGTCACGTGACATGTTTACGAGAGTAGGGGTGTAGGCGGGCATATTTGGAAAAGGATGAGCGCATGCGCTATGGGGATCACCGTAACATCGGGGTCTTAATATCGCATATTGGAGCTGCTTTAATGCTATTTTGGCTTCAGGATGGCGAATTAAAAGGCCGTCATTCCATAGGAGGCAGCCGTCATTCCGCGTCATTCTGCATGTAAAATATGTGTAATGGTCTTAGCAAGAAGTATACCAAAAATATAGTTGATATGTGCAATAATTTCAGAAATATTAATATATAAGTCATTTTCTCCCATTATAGTCAATTGGCATTCCTTATCTGCAGACAACACAGTCATTCCACTGTGATTCCACTGTGGTATTTTAATGCTATTTTGGCTTCAGGATGGCGAATTAAAAGGCCGTCATTCCATAGGAGGCAGCCGCCATTCCGCGTCAGGTGACATGTTTACGAGAGTAGGGGTGTAGGCGGGCATATTTGGAAAAGGATGAGCGCGTGCGCTATGGGGATCACCGTAACATCGGGGTCTTAATATCGCATATTGGAGCTGCTTTAATGCTATTTTGGCTTCAGGATGGCGAATTAAAAGGCCGTCATTCCATAGGAGGCAGCCGTCATTCAGCGTCACGTGACATGTTTACGAGAGTAGGGGTGTAGGCGGGCATATTTGGAAAAGGATGAGCGCGTGCGCTATGGGGATCACCGTAACATCGGGGTCTTAATATCGCATAATGGAGCTGCTTTAATGCTATTTTGGCTTCAGGATGGCGAATTAAAAGGCCGTCATTCCATAGGAGGCAGCCGTCATTCCGCGTCATTCAGCATGTAACATATGTGTAATGGTCTTAGCAAGAAGTATACCGAAAATATAGTTGATATGTGCAATAATTTCAGAAATATTAATATAAAAGTCATTTTCTCCCATTATAGTCAATTGGCATTCCTTATCTGCAGACAACACTGTCATTCCACTGTCATTCCACTGTGCTATTTTAATGCTATTTTGGCTTCAGGATGGCGAATTAAAAGGCCGTCATTCCATAGGAGGCAGCCGTCATTCCGCGTCACGTGACATGTTTACGAGAGTAGGGGTGTAGGCGGGCATATTTGGAAAAGTATAAGCGCGTGCGCTATGGGGATCACCGTAACATCGGGGTCTTAATATCGCATATTGGAGCTGCTTTAATGCTATTTTGGCTTCAGGATGGCGAATTAAAAGGCCGTCATTCCATAGGATGCAGCCGTCATTCTGCGTCACGTGACATGTTTACGAGATTAGGGGTGTAGGCGGGCATATTTGGAAAAGGATGAGCGCGTGCGCTATGGGGATCACCGTAACATCGGGGTCTTAATATCGCATAATGGAGCTGCTTTAATGCTATTTTGGCTTCAGGATGGCGAATTAAAAGGCCGTCATTCCATAGGATGAAGCCGTCATTCCGCGTCAGGTGACATGTTTACGAGAGTAGGGGTGTAGACTGGCATATTTGGAAAAGGATGAGCGCGTGCGCTATGGGGATCACCGTAACATCGGGGTCTTAATATCGCATAATGGAGCTGCTTTAATGCTATTTTGGCTTCAGGACGGAGAATTAAAAGGCCGTCATTCCATAGGAGGCAGCCGTCATTCTGCATGTAAAATATGTGTAATGGTCTTAGCAAGAAGTATACCAAAAATATAGTTGATATGTGCAATAATTTCAGAAATATTAATATATAAGTCATTTTCTCCCATTATAGTCAATTGGCATTCCTTATCTGCAGACAACACTGTCATTCCACTGTCATTCCACTGTGCTATTTTAATGCTATTTTGGCTTCAGGATGGTGAATTAAAAGGCCGTCATTCCATAGGAGGCAGCCGTCATTCCGCGTCACGTGACATGTTTACGAGAGTAGGGGTGTAGGCGGGCATATTTGGAAAAGTATGAGCGCGTGCGCTATGGGGATCACCGTAACATCGGGGTCTTAATATCGCATATTGGAGCTGCTTTAATGCTATTTTGGCTTTAGGATGGCGAATTAAAAGGCCGTCATTCCATAGGAGGCAGCCGTCATTCTGCGTCACGTGACATGTTTACGAGATTAGGGGTGTAGGCGGGCATATTTGGAAAAGGATGAGCGCGTGCGCTATGGGGATCACCGTAACATCGGGGTCTTAATATCGCATAATGGAGCTGCTTTAATGCTATTTTGGCTTCAGGATGGCGAATTAAAAGGCCGTCATTCCATAGGATGAAGCCGTCATTCCGCGTCAGGTGACATGTTTACGAGAGTAGGGGTGTAGACGGGCATATTTGGAAAAGGATGAGCGCGTGCGCTATGGGGATCACCGTAACATCGGGGTCTTAATATCGCATAATGGAGCTGCTTTAATGCTATTTTGGCTTCAGGATGGAGAATTAAAAGGCCGTCATTCCATAGGAGGCAGCCGTCATTCCGCGTCATTCTGCATGTAAAATATGTGTAATGGTCTTAGCAAGAAGTATACCAAAAATATAGTTGATATGTGCAATAATTTCAGAAATATTAATATATAAGTCATTTTCTCCCATTATAGTCAATTGGCATTCCTTATCTGCAGACAACACTGTCATTCCACTGTCATTCCACTGTGCTATTTTAATGCTATTTTGGCTTCAGGATGGCGAATTAAAAGGCAGTCATTCCATAGGAGGCAGCCGTCATTCCGCGTCACGTGACATGTTTACGAGAGTAGGGGTGTAGGCGGGCATATTTGGAAAAGGATGAGCGCGTGCGCTATGGGGATCACCGTAACATCGGGGTCTTAATATCGCATATTGGAGCTGCTTTAATGCTATTTTGGCTTTAGGATGGCGAATTAAAAGGCCGTCATTCCATAGGAGGCAGCCGTCATTCCGCATCACGTGACATGTTTACGAGAGATGGGGTGTAGGCGGGCATATTTGGAAAAGGATGAGCGCGTGCTCTATGGGGATCACCGTAACATCGGGGTCTTAATATCGCATAATGGAGCTGCTTTTATGCTATTTTGGCTTCAGGATGGCAAATTAAAAGGCCGTCATTCCATAGGAGGCAGCCGTCATTCCGCAATATTCTGCATGTAAAATATGTGTAATGGTCTTAGCAAGAAGTATACCAAAAATATAGTTGATATGTGCAATAATTTCAGAAATATTAATATAAAAGTCATTTTCTCCCATTATAGTCAATTGGCATTCCTTATCTGCAGACAACACTGTCATTCCACTGTCATTCCACTGTGCTATTTTAATGCTATTTTGGCTTCAGGATGGCGTATTAAAAGGCCGTCATTCCATAGGAGGCAGCCGTCATTCCGCGTCACGTGACATGTTTACGAGAGTAGGGGTGTAGGCGGGCATATTTGGAAAAGGATGAGCGCGTGCGCTATGGGGAATACCGTAACATCGGGGTCTTAATATAGCATATTGGAGCTGCTTTAATTCTATTTTGGCTTCAGGATGGCGAATTAAAAGGCCGTCATTCAATAGGAGGCAGCCGTCATTCCGCGTCACGTGACATGTTTACGAGAGTAGGGGTGTAGGCGGGCATATTTGGAAAAGGATGAGCGCGTGCGCTATGGGGATCACCGTAACATCGGGGTCTTAATATCGCATAATGGAGCTGCTTTTATGCTATTTTGGCTTCAGGATGGCGAATTAAAAGGCCGTCATTCCATAGGAGGCAGCCGTCATTCCGCAATATTCTGCATGTAAAATATGTGTAATGGTCTTAGCAAGAAGTATACGAAAAATATAGTTGATATGTGCAATAATTTCAGAAATATTAATATAAAAGTCATTTTCTCCCATTATAGTCAATTGGCATTCCTTATCTGCAGACAACACTGTCATTCCACTGTCATTCCACTGTGCTATTTTAATGCTATTTTGGCTTCAGGATGGCGAATTAAAAGGCCGTCATTCCATAGGAGGCAGCTGTCATTCCGCGTCACGTGACATGTTTACGAGAGTAGGGGTGTAGGCGGGCATATTTGGAAAAGGATGAGCGCGTGCGCTATGGGGATCACCGTAACATCGGGGTCTTAATATCGCATATTGGAGCTGCTTTAATGCTATTTTGGCTTCAGGATGGCGAATTAAAAGGCCGTCATTCCATAGGAGGCAGCCGTCATTCCGCGTCATTCTGCATGTAAAATATGTGTAATGGTCTTAGCAAGAAGTATACCAAAAATATAGTTGATATGTGCAATAATTTCAGAAATATTAATATATAAGTCATTTTCTCCCATTATAGTCAATTGGCATTCCTTATCTGCAGACAACACTGTCATTCCACTGTGATTCCACTGTGATTCCACTGTGGTATTTTAATGCTATTTTGGCTTCAGGATGGCGAATTAAAAGGCCGTCATTCCATAGGAGGCAGCCGCCATTCCGCGTCAGGTGACATGTTTACGAGAGTAGGGGTGTAGGCGGGCATATTTGGAAAAGGATGAGCGTGTGCGCTATGGGGATCACCGTAACATCGGGGTCTTAATATCGCATATTGGAGCTGCTTTAATGCTATTTTGGCTTCAGGATGGCGAATTAAAAGGCCGTCATTCCATAGGAGGCAGCCGCCATTCCGCGTCAGGTGACATGTTTACGAGAGTAGGGGTGTAGGCGGGCATATTTGGAAAAGGATGAGCGTGTGCGCTATGGGGATCACCGTAACATCGGGGTCTTAATATCGCATATTGGAGCTGCTTTAATGCTATTTTGGCTTCAGGATGGCGAATTAAAAGGCCGTCATTCCATAGGAGGCAGCCGTCATTCAGCGTCACGTGACATGTTTACGAGAGTAGGGGTGTAGGCGGGCATATTTGGAAAAGGATGAGCGCGTGCGCTATGGGGATCACCGTAACATCGGGGTCTTAATATCGCATAATGGAGCTGCTTTTATGCTATTTTGGTTTCAGGATGGCGAATTAAAAGGCCGTCATTCCATAGGAG
The DNA here is from genome assembly GCF_055691185.1 of Crinia signifera. NCBI lineage: Eukaryota > Metazoa > Chordata > Amphibia > Anura > Myobatrachidae > Crinia > Crinia signifera. Next base: position 187,419,500 of record NC_139221.1, read on the forward strand.
GCAGCCGTCATTCCGCGTTATTCTGCATGTAAAATATGTGTAATGGTCTTAGCAAGAAGTATACCAAAAATATAGTTGATATGTGCAATAATTTCAGAAATATTAATATATAAGTCATTTTCTCCCATTATAGTCAATTGGCATTCCTTATCTGCAGACAACACTGTCATTCCACTGTCATTCCACTGTGCTATTTTAATGCTATTTTGGCTTCAGGATGGCGAATTAAAAGGCCGTCATTCCATAGGAGGCAGCCGTCATTCCGCGTCACGTGACATGTTTACGAGAGTAGGGGTGTAGGCGGGCATATTTGGAAAAGGATGAGCGCGTGCGCTATGGGGATCACCGTAACAATGGGGTCTTAATATCGCATATTGGAGCTGCTTTAATGCTATTTTGGCTTCAGGATGGCGAATTAAAAGGCCGTCATTCCATAGGAGGCAGCCGTCATTCCGCGTCACGTGACATGTTTACGAGAGTAGGGGTGTAGGCGGGCATATTTGGAAAAGGATGAGCGCGTGCGCTATGGGGATCACCGTAACATCGGGGTCTTAATATCGCATATTGGAGCTGCTTTAATGCTATTTTGGCTTCAGGATGGCGAATTAAAAGGCCGTCATTCCATAGGAGGCAGCCGTCATTCCGCGTCACGTGACATGTTTACGAGAGTAGGGGTGTAGGCGGGCATATTTGGAAAAGGATGAGCGCGTGCGCTATGGGGATCACCGTAACATCGGGGTCTTAATATCGCATAATGGAGCTGCTTTTATGCTATTTTGGCTTCAGGATGGCGAATTAAAAGGCCGTCATTCCATAGGAGGCAGCCGTCATTCCGCGTTATTCTGCATGTAAAATATGTGTAATGGTCTTAGCAAGAAGTATACCAAAAATATAGTTGATATGTGCAATAATTTCAGAAATATTAATATATAAGTCATTTTCTCCCATTATAGTCAATTGGCATTCCTTATCTGCAGACAACACTGTCATTCCACTGTCATTCCACTGTGCTATTTTAATGCTATTTTGGCTTCAGGATGGCGAATTAAAAGGCCGTCATTCCATAGGAGGCAGCCGTCATTCCGCGTCACGTGACATGTTTACGAGAGTAGGGGTGTAGGCGGGCATATTTGGAAAAGGATGAGCGCGTGCGCTATGGGGATCACCGTAACAATGGGGTCTTAATATCGCATATTGGAGCTGCTTTAATGCTATTTTGGCTTCAGGATGGCAAATTAAAAGGCCGTCATTCCATAGGAGGCAGCCGCCATTCCGCGTTATTCTGCATGTAAAATATGTGTAATGGTCTTAGCAAGAAGTATACCAAAAATATAGTTGATACTGTATGTGCAATAATTTCAGAAATATTAATATATAAGTCATTTTCTCCCATTATAGTCAATTGGCATTCCTTATCTGCAGACAACACTGTCATTCCACTGTCATTCCATTGTGCTATTTTAATGCTATTTTGGCTTCAGGATGGCGAATTAAAAGGCCGTCATTCCATAGGAGGCAGTCGTCATTCCGCGTCACGTGACATGTTTACGAGAGTAGGGGTGTAGGCGGGCATATTTGGAAAAGGATGAGCGCGTGCGCTATGGGGATCACCGTAACATCGGGGTCTTAATATCGCATATTGGAGCTGCTTTAATGCTATTTTGGCTTCAGGATGGCGAATTACAAGGCTGTCATTCCATAGGAGGCAGCCGTCATTCCGCGTCACGTGACATGTTTACGAGAGTAGGGGTGTAGGCGGGCATATTTGGAAAAGGATGAGCGCGTGCGCTATGGGGATCACCGTAACATCGGGGGTCTTAATATCGCATAATGGAGCTGCTTTTATGCTATTTTGGCTTCAGGATGGCGAATTAAAAGGCCGTCATTCCATAGGAGGCAGCCGTCATTCCGCAATATTCTGCATGTAAAATATGTGTAATGGTCTTAGCAAGAAGTATACCAAAAATATAGTTGATATGTGCAATAATTTCAGAAATATTAATATATAAGTCATTTTCTCCCATTATAGTCAATTGTCATTCCTTATCTGCAGACAACACTGTCATTCCACTGTCATTTCACTGTGCTATTTTAATGCTATTTTGGCTTCAGGATGGCGAATTAAAAGGCCGTCATTCCATAGGAGGCAGCCGTCATTCTGCGTCCCGTGACATGTTTACGAGAGTAGGGGTGTAGGCGGGCATATTTGGAAAAGGATGAGCGCGTGCGCTATGGGGATCACCGTAACATCGGGGTCTTAATATCGCATAATGGAGCTGCTTTAATGCTATTTTGGCTTCAGGATGGCGAATTAAAAGGCTGTCATTCCATAGGAGGCAGCCGTCATTCCGCGTCAGGTGACATGTTTACGAGAGTAGGGGTGTAGGCGGGCATATTTGGAAAAGGATGAACGCGTGCACTATGGGGATCACCGTAACATCGGGGTCTTAATATCGCATAATGGAGCTGCTTTAATGCTATTTTGGCTTCAGGATGGCGAATTAAAAGGCCGTCATTCCATAGGAGGCAGCCGTCATTCCACGACAGGTGACATGTTTACGAGAGTAGGGGTGTAGGCGGGCATATTTGGAAAAGGATGAGCGCGTGCGCTATGGGGATCACCGTAACATCGGGGTCTTAATATCGCATAATGGAGCTGCTTTAATGCTATTTTGGCTTCAGGATGGCGAATTAAAAGGCCGTCATTCCATAGGAGGCAGCCGTCATTCCGCGTCATTCAGCATGTAACATATGTGTAATGGTCTTAGCAAGAAGTATACCGAAAATATAGTTGATATGTGCAATAATTTCAGAAATATTAATATAAAAGTCATTTTCTCCCATTATAGTCAATTGTCATTCCTTATCTGCAGACAACACTGTCATTCCACTGTCATTCCACTGTGCTATTTTAATGCTATTTTGGCTTCAGGATGGCGAATTAAAAGGCCGTCATTCCATAGGAGGCAGCCGTCATTCCGCGTCACGTGACATGTTTACGAGAGTAGGGGTGTAGGCGGGCATATTTGGAAAAGTATGAGCGCGTGCGCTATGGGGATCACCGTAACATCGGGGTCTTAATATCGCATATTGGAGCTGCTTTAATGCTATTTTGGCTTCAGGATGGCGAATTAAAAGGCCGTCATTCCATAGGAGGCAGCCGTCATTCTGCGTCACGTGACATGTTTACGAGATTAGGGGTGTAGGCGGGCATATTTGGAAAAGGATGAGCGCGTGCGCTATGGGGATCACCGTAACATCGGGGTCTTAATATCGCATAATGGAGCTGCTTTAATGCTATTTTGGCTTCAGGATGGCGAATTAAAAGGCCGTCATTCCATAGGAGGCAGCCGTCATTCCGCAATATTCTGCATGTAAAATATGTGTAATGGTCTTAGCAAGAAGTATACCAAAAATATAGTTGATATGTGCAATAATTTCAGAAATATTAATATATAAGTCATTTTCTCCCATTATAGTCAATTGGCATTCCTTATCTGCAGACAACACTGTCATTCCACTGTCATTCCACTGTGCTATTTTAATGCTATTTTGGCTTCAGGATGGCGAATTAAAAGGCCGTCATTCCATAGGAGGCAGCCGTCATTCCGCGTCAGGTGACATGTTTACGAGAGTAGGGGTGTAGACGGGCATATTTGGAAAAGGATGAGCGCGTGCGCTATGGGGATCACCGTAACATCGGGGTCTTAATATCGCATAATGGAGCTGCTTTAATGCTATTTTGGCTTCAGGATGGAGAATTAAAAGGCCGTCATTCCATAGGAGGCAGCCGTCATTCCGCGTCATTCTGCATGTAAAATATGTGTAATGGTCTTAGCAAGAAGTATACCAAAAATATAGTTGATATGTGCAATAATTTCAGAAATATTAATATATAAGTCATTTTCTCCCATTATAGTCAATTGGCATTCCTTATCTGCAGACAACACTGTCATTCCACTGTCATTCCACTGTGCTATTTTAATGCTATTTTGGCTTCAGGATGGCGAATTAAAAGGCCGTCATTCCATAGGAGGCAGCCGTCATTCCGCGTCACGTGACATGTTTACGAGAGTAGGGGTGTAGGCGGGCATATTTGGAAAAGGATGAGCGCGTGCGCTATGGGGATCACCGTAACATCGGGGTCTTAATATCGCATATTGGAGCTGCTTTAATGCTATTTTGGCTTCAGGATGGCGAATTAAAAGGCTGTCATTCCATAGGAGGCAGCCGTCATTCCGCGTCACGTGACATGTTTACGAGAGTAGGGGTGTAGGCGGGCATATTTGGAAAAGGATGAGCGCGTGCGCTATGGGGATCACCGTAACATCAGGGTCTTAATATCGCATAATGGAGCTGCTTTTATGCTATTTTGGCTTCAGGATGGCGAATTAAAAGGCCGTCATTCCATAGGAGGCAGCCGTCATTCCGCGTTATTCTGCATGTAAAATATGTGTAATGGTCTTAGCAAGAAGTATACCAAAAATATAGTTGATATGTGCAATAATTTCAGAAATATTAATATATAAGTCATTTTCTCCCATTATAGTCAATTGGCATTCCTTATCTGCAGACAACACTGTCATTCCACTGTCATTCCACTGTGCTATTCTAATGCTATTTTGGCTTCAGGATGGCGAATTAAAAGGCCGTCATTCCATAGGAGGCAGCCGTCATTCCGCGTCACGTGACATGTTTACGAGAGTAGGGGTGTAGGCGGGCATATTTGGAAAAGGATGAGCGCGTGCGCTATGGGGATCACCGTAACATCGGGGTCTTAATATCGCATATTGGAGCTGCTTTAATGCTATTTTGGCTTTAGGATGGCGAATTAAAAGGCCGTCATTCCATAGGAGGCAGCCGTCATTCCGCATCACGTGACATGTTTACGAGAGATGGGGTGTAGGCGGGCATATTTAGAAAAGGATGAGCGCGTGCGCTATGGGGATCACCGTAACATCGGGGTCTTAATATCGCATAATGGAGCTGCTTTTATGCTATTTTGGCTTCAGGATGGCGAATTAAAAGGCCGTCATTCCATAGGAGGCAGCCGTCATTCCGCAATTTTCTGCATGTAAAATATGTGTAATGGTCTTAGCAAGAAGTATACCAAAAATATAGTTGATATGTGCAATAATTTCAGAAATATTAATATAAAAGTCATTTTCTCCCATTATAGTCAATTGGCATTCCTTATCTGCAGACAACACTGTCATTCCACTGTCATTCCACTGTGCTATTTTAATGCTATTTTGGCTTCAGGATGGCGTATTAAAAGGCCGTCATTCCATAGGAGGCAGCCGTCATTCCGCGTCACGTGACATGTTTACGAGAGTAGGGGTGTAGGCGGGCATATTTGGAAAAGGATGAGCGCGTGCGCTATGGGGATCACCGTAACATCGGGGTCTTAATATCGCATATTGGAGCTGCTTTAATGCAATTTTGGCTTCAGGATGGCGAATTAAAAGGCCGTCATTCCATAGGAGGCAGCCGTCATTCCGCGTCACGTGACATGTTTACGAGAGTAGGGGTGTAGGCGGGCATATTTGGAAAAGGATGAGCGCGTGCGCTATGGGGATCACCGTAACATCGGGGTCTTAATATCGCATAATGGAGCTGCTTTTATGCTATTTTGGCTTCAGGATGGCGAATTAAAAGGCCGTCATTCCATAGGAGGCAGCCGTCATTCCGCAATATTCTGCATGTAAAATATGTGTAATGGTCTTAGCAAGAAGTATACGAAAAATATAGTTGATATGTGCAAAAATTTCAGAAATATTAATATAAAAGTCATTTTCTCCCATTATAGTCAATTGGCATTCCTTATCTGCAGACAACACTCTCATTCCACTGTCATTCCACTGTGCTATTTTAATGCTATTTTGGCTTCAGGATGGCGAATTAAAAGGCCGTCATTCCATAGGAGGCAGCCGTCATTCCGCGTCACGTGACATGTTTACGAGAGTAGGGGTGTAGGCGGGCATATTTGGAAAAGGATGAGCGCGTGCGCTATGGGGATCACCGTAACATCGGGGTCTTAATATTGCATAATGGAGCTGCTTTAATGCTATTTTGGCTTCAGGATGGCGAATTAAAAGGCTGTCATTCCATAGGAGGCAGCCGTCATTCCGCGTCAGGTGACATGTTTACGAGAGTAGGGGTGTAGGCGGGCATATTTGGAAAAGGATGAACGCGTGCACTATGGGGATCACCGTAACATCGGGGTCTTAATATCGCATAATGGAGCTGCTTTAATGCTATTTTGGCTTCAGGATGGCGAATTAAAAGGCCGTCATTCCATAGGAGGCAGCCGTCATTCCACGTCAGGTGACATGTTTACGAGAGTAGGGGTGTAGGCGGGCATATTTGGAAAAGGATGAGCGCGTGCGCTATGGGGATCACCGTAACTTCGGGGTCTTAATATCGCATAATGGAGCTGCTTTAATGCTATTTTGGCTTCAGGATGGCGAATTAAAAGGCCGTCATTCCATAGGAGGCAGCATTCATTCCGCGTCATTCAGCATGTAACATATGTGTAATGGTCTTAGCAAGAAGTATACCGAAAATATAGTTGATATGTGCAATATTTTCAGAAATATTAATATAAAAGTCATTTTCTCCCATTGTAGTCAATTGGCATTCCTTATCTGCAGACAACACTGTCATTCCACTGTCATTCCACTGTGCTATTTTAATGCTATTTTGGTTTCAGGATGGCGAATTAAAAGGCCGTCATTCCATAGGAGGCAGCCGTCATTCCGCGTCACGTGACATGTTTACGAGAGTAGGGGTGTAGGCGGGCATATTTGGAAAAGTATGAGCGCGTGCGCTATGGGGATCACCGTAACATCGGGGTCTTAATATCGCATATTGGAGCTGCTTTAATGCTATTTTGGCTTCAGGATGGCGAATTAAAAGGCTGTCATTCCATAGGAGGCAGCCGTCATTCCGCGTCAGGTGACATGTTTACGAGAGTAGGGGTGTAGGCGGGCATATTTGGAAAAGGATGAACGCGTGCACTATGGGGATCACCGTAACATCGGGGTCTTAATATCGCATAATGGAGCTGCTTTAATGCTATTTTGGCTTCAGGATGGCGAATTAAAAGGCCGTCATTCCATAGGAGGCAGCCGTCATTCCACGTCAGGTGACATGTTTACGAGAGTAGGGGTGTAGGCGGGCATATTTGGAAAAGGATGAGCGCGTGCGCTATGGGGATCACCGTAACTTCGGGGTCTTAATATCGCATAATGGAGCTGCTTTAATGCTATTTTGGCTTCAGGATGGCGAATTAAAAGGCCGTCATTCCATAGGAGGCAGCATTCATTCCGCGTCATTCAGCATGTAACATATGTGTAATGGTCTTAGCAAGAAGTATACCGAAAATATAGTTGATATGTGCAATATTTTCAGAAATATTAATATAAAAGTCATTTTCTCCCATTATAGTCAATTGGCATTCCTTATCTGCAGACAACACTGTCATTCCACTGTCATTCCACTGTGCTATTTTAATGCTATTTTGGCTTCAGGATGGCAAATTAAAAGGCAGTCATTCCATAGGAGGCAGCCGTCATTCCGCGTCACGTGACATGTTTACGAGAGTAGGGGTGTAGGCGGGCATATTTGGAAAAGTATGAGCGCGTGCGCTATGGGGATCACCGTAACATCAGGGTCTTAATATCGCATATTGGAGCTGCTTTAATGCTATTTTGGCTTCAGGATGGCGAATTAAAAGGCCGTCATTCCATAGGAGGCAGCCGTCATTCTGCGTCACGTGACATGTTTACGAGATTAGGGGTGTAGGCGGGCATATTTGGAAAAGGATGAGCGCGTGCGCTATGGGGATCACCGTAACATCGGGGTCTTAATATCGCATAATGGAGCTGCTTTAATGCTATTTTGGCTTCAGGATGGCGAATTAAAAGGCCGTCATTCCATAGGATGAAGCCGTCATTCCGCGTCAGGTGACATGTTTATGAGAGTAGGGGTGTAGACGGGCATATTTGGAAAAGGATGAGCGCGTGCGCTATGGGGATCACCGTAACATCGGGGTCTTAATATCGCATAATGGAGCTGCTTTAATGCTATTTTGGCTTCAGGATGGAGAATTAAAAGGCCGTCATTCCATAGGAGGCAGCCGTCATTCCGCGTCATTCTGCATGTAAAATATGTGTAATGGTCTTAGCAAGAAGTATACCAAAAATATAGTTGATATGTGCAATAATTTCAGAAATATTAATATATAAGTCATTTTCTCCCATTATAGTCAATTGGCATTCCTTATCTGCAGACAACACTGTCATTCCACTGTCATTCCACTGTGCTATTTTAATGCTATTTTGGCTTCAGGATGGCGAATTAAAAGGCCGTCATTCCATAGGAGGCAGCCGTCATTCCGCGTCACGTGACATGTTTACGAGAGTAGGGGTGTAGGCGGGCATATTTGGAAAAGTATGAGCGCGTGCGCTATGGGGATCACCGTAACATCGGGGTCTTAATATCGCATATTGGAGCTGCTTTAATGCTATTTTGGCTTCAGGATGGCGAATTAAAAGGCCGTCATTCCATAGGAGGCAGCCGTCATTCTGCGTCACGTGACATGTTTACGAGATTAGGGGTGTAGGCGGGCATATTTGGAAAAGGATGAGCGCGTGCGCTATGGGGATCACCGTAACATCGGGGTCTTAATATCGCATAATGGAGCTGCTTTAATGCTATTTTGGCTTCAGGATGGCGAATTAAAAGGCCGTCATTCCATAGGATGAAGCCGTCATTCCGCGTCAGGTGACATGTTTACGAGAGTAGGGGTGTAGACGGGCATATTTGGAAAAGGATGAGCGCGTGCGCTATGGGGATCACCGTAACATCGGGGTCTTAATATCGCATAATGGAGCTGCTTTAATGCTATTTTGGCTTCAGGATGGAGAATTAAAAGGCCGTCATTCCATAGGAGGCAGCCGTCATTCCGCGTCATTCTGCATGTAAAATATGTGTAATGGTCTTAGCTAGAAGTATACCAAAAATATAGTTGATATGTGCAATAATTTCAGAAATATTAATATATAAGTCATTTTCTCCCATTATAGTCAATTGGCATTCCTTATCTGCAGACAACACTGTCATTCCACTGTCATTCCACTGTGCTATTTTAATGCTATTTTGGCTTCAGGATGGCGAATTAAAAGGCAGTCATTCCATAGGAGGCAGCCGTCATTCCGCGTCACGTGACATGTTTACGAGAGTAGGGGTGTAGGCGGGCATATTTGGAAAAGGATGAGCGCGTGCGCTATGGGGATCACCGTAACATCGGGGTCTTAATATCGCATATTGGAGCTGCTTTAATGCTATTTTGGCTTCAGGATGGCGAATTAAAAGGCCGTCATTCCATAGGAGGCAGCCGTCTTTCCGCGTCACGTGACATGTTTACGAGAGTAGGGGTGTAGGCGGGCATATTTGGAAAAGGATGAGCGCGTGCGCTATGGGGATCACCGTAACATCGGGGTCTTAATATCGCATAATGGAGCTGCTTTTATGCTATTTTGGCTTCAGGATGGCGAATTAAAAGGCCGTCATTCCATAGGAGGCAGCCGTCATTCCGCGTTATTCTGCATGTAAAATATGTGTAATGGTCTTAGCAAGAAGTATACCAAAAATATAGTTGATATGTGCAATAATTTCAGAAATATTAATATATAAGTCATTTTCTCCCATTATAGTCAATTGGCATTCCTTATCTGCAGACAACACTGTCATTCCACTGTCATTCCACTGTGCTATTCTAATACTATTTTGGCTTCAGGATGGCGAATTAAAAGGCCGTCATTCCATAGGAGGCAGCCGTCATTCCGCGTCACGTGACATGTTTACGAGAGTAGGGGTGTAGGCGGGCATATTTGGAAAAGGATGAGCGCGTGCGCTATGGGGATCACCGTAACATCGGGGTCTTAATATCGCATATTGGAGCTGCTTTAATGCTATTTTGGCTTTAGGATGGCGAATTAAAAGGCCGTCATTCCATAGGAGGCAGCCGTCATTCCGCATCACGTGACATGTTTACGAGAGATGGGGTGTAGGCGGGCATATTTGGAAAAGGATGAGCGCGTGCGCTATGGGGATCACCGTAACATCGGGGTCTTAATATCGCATAATGGAGCTGCTTTTATGCTATTTTGGCTTCAGGATGGCGAATTAAAAGGCCGTCATTCCATAGGAGGCAGCCGTCATTCCGCGTTATTCTGCATGTAAAATATGTGTAATGGTCTTAGCAAGAAGTATACCAAAAATATAGTTGATATGTGCAATAATTTCAGAAATATTAATATATAAGTCATTTTCTCCCATTATAGTCAATTGGCATTCCTTATCTGCAGACAACACTGGCATTCCACTGTCATTCCACTGTGCTATTTTAATGCTATTTTGGCTTCAGGATGGCGTATTAAAAGGCCGTCATTCCATAGGAGGCAGCCGTCATTCCGCGTCACGTGACATGTTTACGAGAGTAGGGGTGTAGGCGGGCATATTTGGAAAAGGATGAGCGCGTGCGCTATGGGGATCACCGTAACATCGGGGTCTTAATATCGCATAATGGAGCTGCTTTTATGCTATTTTGGCTTCAGGATGGCGAATTAAAAGGCCGTCATTCCATAGGAGGCAGCCGTCATTCCGCAATATTCTGCATGTAAAATATGTGTAATGGTCTTAGCAAGAAGTATACGAAAAATATAGTTGATATGTGCAATAATTTCAGAAATATTAATATAAAAGTCATTTTCTCCCATTATAGTCAATTGGCATTCCTTATCTGCAGACAACACTGGCATTCCACTGTCATTCCACTGTGCTATTTTAATGCTATTTTGGCTTCAGGATGGCGAATTAAAAGGCCGTCATTCCATAGGAGGCAGCTGTCATTCCGCGTCACGTGACATGTTTACGCGAGTAGGGGTGTAGGCGGGCATATTTGGAAAAGGATGAGCGCGTGCGCTATGGGGATCACCGTAACATCGGGGTCTTAATATCGCATATTGGAGCTGCTTTAATGCTATTTTGGCTTCAGGATGGCGAATTAAAAGGCCGTCATTCCATAGGAGGCAGCCGTCATTCCGCGTCATTCTGCATGTAAAATATGTGTAATGGTCTTAGCAAGAAGTATACCAAAAATATAGTTGATATGTGCAATAATTTCAGAAATATTAATATATAAGTCATTTTCTCCCATTATAGTCAATTGGCATTCCTTATCTGCAGACAACACTGTCATTCCACTGTGATTCCACTGTGGTATTTTAATGCTATTTTGGCTTCAGGATGGCGAATTAAAAGGCCGTCATTCCATAGGAGGCAGCCGCCATTCCGCGTCAGGTGACATGTTTACGAGAGTAGGGGTGTAGGCGGGCATATTTGGAAAAGGATGAGCGCGTGCGCTATGGGGATCACCGTAACATCGGGGTCTTAATATCGCATATTGGAGCTGCTTTAATGCTATTTTGGCTTCAGGATGGCGAATTAAAAGGCCGTCATTCCATAGGAGGCAGCCGTCATTCCGCGTCACGTGACATGTTTACGAGAGTAGGGGTGTAGGCGGGCATATTTGGAAAAGGATGAGCGCGTGCGCTATGGGGATCACCGTAACATCGGGGTCTTAATATCGCATAATGGAGCTGCTTTAATGCTATTTTGGCTTCAGGATGGCGAATTAAAAGGCCGTCATTCCATAGGAGGCAGCCGTCATTCCGCGTCATTCAGCATGTAACATATGTGTAATGGTCTTAGCAAGAAGTATACCGAAAATATAGTTGATATGTGCAATAATTTCAGAAATATTAATATAAAAGTCATTTTCTCCCATTATAGTCAATTGGCATTCCTTATCTGCAGACAACACTGTCATTCCACTGTCATTCCACTGTGCTATTTTAATGCTATTTTGGCTTCAGGATGGCGAATTAAAAGGCCGTCATTCCATAGGAGGCAGCCGTCATTCCGCGTCACGTGACATGTTTACGAGAGTAGGGGTGTAGGCGGGCATATTTGGAAAAGTATGAGCGCGTGCGCTATGGGGATCACCGTAACATCGGGGTCTTAATATCGCATATTGGAGCTGCTTTAATGCTATTTTGGCTTCAGGATGGCGAATTAAAAGGCCGTCATTCCATAGGAGGCAGCCGTCATTCTGCGTCACGTGACATGTTTACGAGATTAGGGGTGTAGGCGGGCATATTTGGAAAAGGATGAGCGCGTGCGCTATGGGGATCACCGTAACATCGGGGTCTTAATATCGCATAATGGAGCTGCTTTAATGCTATTTTGGCTTCAGGATGGCGAATTAAAAGGCCGTCATTCCATAGGATGAAGCCGTCATTCCGCGTCAGGTGACATGTTTACGAGAGTAGGGGTGTAGACGGGCATATTTGGAAAAGGATGAGCGTGTGCGCTATGGGGATCACCGTAACATCGGGGTCTTAATATCGCATAATGGAGCTGCTTTAATGCTATTTTGGCTTCAGGATGGAGAATTAAAAGGCCGTCATTCCATAGGAGGCAGCCGTCATTCCGCGTCATTCTGCATGTAAAATATGTGTAATGGTCTTAGCAAGAAGTATACCAAAAATATAGTTGATATGTGCAATAATTTCAGAAATATTAATATATAAGTCATTTTCTCCCATTATAGTCAATTGGCATTCCTTATCTGCAGACAACACTGTCATTCCACTGTCATTCCACTGTGCTATTTTAATGCTATTTTGGCTTCAGGATGGCGAATTAAAAGGCCGTCATTCCATAGGAGGCAGCCGTCATTCCGCGTCACGTGACATGTTTACGAGAGTAGGGGTGTAGGCGGGCATATTTGGAAAAGGATGAGCGCGTGCGCTATGGGGATCCCCGTAACATCGGGGTCTTAATATCGCATAATGGAGCTGCTTTAATGCTATTTTGGCTTCAGGATGGCGAATTAAAAGGCCGTCATTCCATAGGAGGCAGCTGTCATTCCGCGTCACGTGACATGTTTACGAGAGTAGGGGTGTAGGCGGGCATATTTGGAAAAGGATGAGCGCGTGCGCTATGGGGATCACCGTAATATCGGGGTCTTAATATCGCATATTGGAGCTGCTTTAATGCTATTTTGGCTTCAGGATGGCGAATTAAAAGGCCGTCATTCCATAGGAGGCAGCCGTCATTCCGCGTCATTCAGCATGTAACATATGTGCAATGGTCTTAGCAAGAAGTATACCGAAAATATAGTTGATATGTGCAATAATTTCAGAAATATTAATATAAAAGTAATTTTCTCCCATTATAGTCAATTGGCATTCCTTATCTGCAGACAACACTGTCATTCCACTGTCATTCCACTGTGCTATTTTAATGCTATTTTGGCTTCAGGATGGCGAATTAAAAGGCCGTCATTCCATAGGAGGCAGCCGTCATTCCGCGTCACGTGACATGTTTACGAGAGTAGGGGTGTAGGCGGGCATATTTGGAAAAGTATGAGCGCGTGCGCTATGGGGATCACCGTAACATCGGGGTCTTAATATCGCATATTGGAGCTGCTTTAATGCTATTTTGGCTTCAGGATGGCGAATTAAAAGGCCGTCATTCCATAGGAGGCAGCCGTCATTCTGCGTCACGTGACATGTTTACGAGATTAGGGGTGTAGGCGGGCATATTTGGAAAAGGATGAGCGCGTGCGCTATGGGGATCACCGTAACATCGGGGTCTTAATATCGCAAAATGGAGCTGCTTTAATGCTATTTTGGCTTCAGGATGGCGAATTAAAAGGCCGTCATTCCATAGGATGAAGCCGTCATTCCGCGTCAGGTGACATGTTTACGAGAGTAGGGGTGTAGACTGGCATATTTGGAAAAGGATGAGCGCGTGCGCTATGGGGATCACCGTAACATCGGGGTCTTAATATCGCATAATGGAGCTGCTTTAATGCTATTTTGGCTTCAGGATGGAGAATTAAAAGGCCGTCATTCCATAGGAGGCAGCCGTCATTCCGCGTCATTCTGCATGTAAAATATGTGTAATGGTCTTAGCAAGAAGTATACCAAAAATATAGTTGATATGTGCAATAATTTCAGAAATATTAATATATAAGTCATTTTCTCCCATTATAGTCAATTGGCATTCCTTATCTGCAGACAACACTGTCATTCCACTGTCATTCCACTGTGCTATTTTAATGCTATTTTGGCTTCAGGATGGCAAATTAAAAGGCCGTCATTCCATAGGAGGCAGCCGTCATTCCGCGTCACGTGACATGTTTACGAGAGTAGGGGTGTAGGCGGGCATATTTGGAAAAGTATGAGCGCGTGCGCTATGGGGATCACCGTAACATCGGGGTCTTAATATCGCATATTGGAGCTGCTTTAATGCTATTTTGGCTTCAGGATGGCGAATTAAAAGGCCGTCATTCCATAGGAGGCAGCCGTCATTCTGCGTCACGTGACATGTTTACGAGATTAGGGGTGTAGGCGGGCATATTTGGAAAAGGATGAGCGCGTGCGCTATGGGGATCACCGTAACATCGGGGTCTTAATATCGCATAATGGAGCTGCTTTAATGCTATTTTGGCTTCAGGATGGCGAATTAAAAGGCCGTCATTCCATAGGATGAAGCCGTCATTCCGCGTCAGGTGACATGTTTACGAGAGTAGGGGTGTAGACGGGCATATTTGGAAAAGGATGAGCGCGTGCGCTATGGGGATCACCGTAACATCGGGGTCTTAATATCGCATAATGGAGCTGCTTTAATGCTATTTTGGCTTCAGGATGGAGAATTAAAAGGCCGTCATTCCATAGGAGGCAGCCGTCATTCCGCGTCATTCTGCATGTAAAATATGTGTAATGGTCTTAGCAAGAAGTATACCAAAAATATAGTTGATATGTGCAATAATTTCAGAAATATTAATATATAAGTCATTTTCTCCCATTATAGTCAATTGGCATTCCTTATCTGCAGACAACACTGTCATTCCACTGTCATTCCACTGTGCTATTTTAATGCTATTTTGGCTTCAGGATGGCGAATTAAAAGGCAGTCATTCCATAGGAGGCAGCCGTCATTCCGCGTCACGTGACATGTTTACGAGAGTAGGGGTGTAGGCGGGCATATTTGGAAAAGGATGAGCGCGTGCGCTATGGGGATCACCGTAACATCGGGGTCTTAATATCGCATAATGGAGCTGCTTTTATGCTATTTTGGCTTCAGGATGGCGAATTAAAAGGCCGTCATTCCATAGGAGGCAGCCGTCATTCCGCGTTATTCTGCATGTAAAATATGTGTAATGGTCTTAGCAAGAAGTATACCAAAAATATAGTTGATATGTGCAATAATTTCAGAAATATTAATATATAAGTCATTTTCTCCCATTATAGTCAATTGGCATTCCTTATCTGCAGACAACACTGTCATTCCACTGTCATTCCACTGTGCTATTCTAATGCTATTTTGGCTTCAGGATGGCGAATTAAAAGGCCGTCATTCCATAGGAGGCAGCCGTCATTCCGCGTCACGTGACATGTTTACGAGAGTAGGGGTGTAGGCGGGCATATTTGGAAAAGGATGAGCGCGTGCGCTATGGGGATCACCGTAACATCGGGGTCTTAATATCGCATATTGGAGCTGCTTTAATGCTATTTTGGCTTTAGGATGGCGAATTAAAAGGCCGTCATTCCATAGGAGGCAGCCGTCATTCCGCATCACGTGACATGTTTACGAGAGATGGGGTGTAGGCGGGCATATTTGGAAAAGGATGACCGCGTGCTCTATGGGGATCACCGTAACATCGGGGTCTTAATATCGCATAATGGAGCTGCTTTTATGCTATTTTGGCTTCAGGATGGCGAATTAAAAGGCCGTCATTCCATAGGAGGCAGCCGTCATTCCGCAATATTCTGCATGTAAAATATGTGTAATGGTCTTAGCAAGAAGTATACCAAAAATATAGTTGATATGTGCAATAATTTCAGAAATATTAATATAAAAGTCATTTTCTCCCATTATAGTCAATTGGCATTCCTTATCTGCAGACAACACTGTCATTCCACTGTCATTCCACTGTGCTATTTTAATGCTATTTTGGCTTCAGGATGGCGTAATAAAAGGCCGTCATTCCATAGGAGGCAGCCGTCATTCCGCGTCACGTGACATGTTTACGAGAGTAGGGGTGTAGGCGGGCATATTTGGAAAAGGATGAGCGCGTGCACTATGGGGATCACCGTAACATCGGGGTCTTAATATAGCATATTGGAGCTGCTTTAATTCTATTTTGGCTTCAGGATGGCGAATTAAAAGGCCGTCATTCCATAGGAGGCAGCCGTCATTCCGCGTCACGTGACATGTTTACGAGAGTAGGGGTGTAGGCGGGCATATTTGGAAAAGGATGAGCGCGTGCGCTATGGGGATCACCGTAACATCGGGGTCTTAATATCGCATAATGGAGCTGCTTTTATGCTATTTTGGCTTCAGGATGGCGAATTAAAAGGCCGTCATTCCATAGGAGGCAGCCGTCATTCCGCAATATTCTGCATGTAAAATATGTGTAATGGTCTTAGCAAGAAGTATACGAAAAATATAGTTGATATGTGCAATAATTTCAGAAATATTAATATAAAAGTCATTTTCTCCCATTATAGTCAATTGGCATTCCTTATCTGCAGACAACACTGTCATTCCACTGTCATTCCACTGTGCTATTTTAATGCTATTTTGGCTTCAGGATGGCGAATTAAAAGGCCGTCATTCCATAGGAGGCAGCTGTCATTCCGCGTCACGTGACATGTTTACGAGAGTAGGGGTGTAGGCGGGCATATTTGGAAAAGGATGAGCGCGTGCGCTATGGGGATCACCGTAACATCGGGGTCTTAATATCGCATATTGGAGCTGCTTTAATGCTATTTTGGCTTCAGGATGGCGAATTAAAAGGCCGTCATTCCATAGGAGGCAGCCGTCATTCCGCGTCATTCTGCATGTAAAATATGTGTAATGGTCTTAGCAAGAAGTATACCAAAAATATAGTTGATATGTGCAATAATTTCAGAAATATTAATATATAAGTCATTTTCTCCCATTATAGTCAATTGGCATTCCTTATCTGCAGACAACACTGTCATTCCACTGTGATTCCACTGTGATTCCACTGTGGTATTTTAATGCTATTTTGGCTTCAGGATGGCGAATTAAAAGGCCGTCATTCCATAGGAGGCAGCCGCCATTCCGCGTCAGGTGACATGTTTACGAGAGTAGGGGTGTAGGCGGGCATATTTGGAAAAGGATGAGCGCGTGCGCTATGGGGATCACCGTAACATCGGGGTCTTAATATCGCATATTGGAGCTGCTTTAATGCTATTTTGGCTTCAGGATGGCGAATTAAAAGGCCGTCATTCCATAGGAGGCAGCCGTCATTCAGCGTCACGTGACATGTTTACGAGAGTAGGGGTGTAGGCGGGCATATTTGGAAAAGGATGAGCGCGTGCGCTATGGGGATCACCGTAACATCGGGGTCTTAATATCGCATAATGGAGCTGCTTTTATGCTATTTTGGCTTCAGGATGGCGAATTAAAAGGCCGTCATTCCATAGGAGGCAGCCGTCATTCCGCGTTATTCTGCATGTAAAATATGTGTAATGGTCTTAGCAAGAAGTATACCAAAAATATAGTTGATATGTGCAATAATTTCAGAAATATTAATATATAAGTCATTTTCTCCCGTTATAGTCAATTGGCATTCCTTATCTGCAGACAACACTGTCATTCCACTGTCATTCCACTGTGCTATTTTAATGCTATTTTGGCTTCAGGATGGCGAATTAAAAGGCCGTCATTCCATAGGAGGCAGCCGTCATTCCGCGTCACGTGACATGTTTACGAGAGTAGGGGTGTAGGCGGGCATATTTGGAAAAGGATGAGCGCGTGCGCTATGGGGATCACCGTAACAATGGGGTCTTAATATCGCATATTGGAGCTGCTTTAATGCTATTTTGGCTTCAGGATGGCGAATTAAAAGGCCGTCATTCCATAGGAGGCAGCCGTCATTCCGCGTCACGTGACATGTTTACGAGAGTAGGGGTGTAGGCGGGCATATTTGGAAAAGGATGAGCGCGTGCGCTATGGGGATCACCGTAACATCGGGGTCCTAATATCGCATATTGGAGCTGCTTTAATGCTATTTTGGCTTCAGGATGGCGAATTAAAAGGCCGTCATTCCATAGGAGGCAGTCGTCATTCCGCGTCACGTGACATGTTTACGAGAGTAGGGGTGTAGGCGGGCATATTTGGAAAAGGATGAGCGCGTGCGCTATGGGGATCACCGTAACATCGGGGTCTTAATATCGCATAATGGAGCTGCTTTAATGCTATTTTGGCTTCAGGATGGCGAATTAAAAGGCCGTCATTCCATAGGAGGCAGCCGTCATTCCGCGTCATTCAGCATGTAACATATGTGTAATGGTCTTAGCAAGAAGTATACCGAAAATATAGTTGATATGTGCAATAATTTTAGAAATATTAATATAAAAGTCATTTTCTCCCATTATAGTCAATTGGCATTCCTTATCTGCAGACAACACTGTCATTCCACTGTCATTCCACTGTGCTATTTTAATGCTATTTTGGCTTCAGGATGGCGAATTAAAAGGCCGTCATTCCATAGGAGGCAGCCGTCATTCCGCGTCACGTGACATGTTTACGAGAGTAGGGGTGTAGGCGGGCATATTTGGAAAAGTATGAGCGCGTGCGCTATGGGGATCACCGTAACATCGGGGTCTTAATATCGCATAATGGAGCTGCTTTAATGCTATTTTGGCTTCAGGATGGCGAATTAAAAGGCCGTCATTCCATAGGAGGCAGCCGTCATTCTGCGTCACGTGACATGTTTACGAGATTAGGGGTGTAGGCGGGCATATTTGGAAAAGGATGAGCGCGTGCGCTATGGGGATCACCGTAACATCGGGGTCTTAATATCGCATAATGGAGCTGCTTTAATGCTATTTTGGCTTCAGGATGGCGAATTAAAAGGCCGTCATTCCATAGGAGGCAGCCGTCATTCCGCAATATTCTGCATGTAAAATATGTGTAATGGTCTTAACAAGAAGTATACCAAAAATATAGTTGATATTTGCAATAATTTCAGAAATATTAATATATAAGTCATTTTCTCCCATTATAGTCAATTGGCATTCCTTATCTGCAGACAACACTGTCATTCCACTGTCATTCCACTGTGCTATTTTAATGCTATTTTGGCTTCAGGATGGCGAATTAAAAGGCCGTCATTCCATAGGAGGCAGCCGTCATTCCGCGTCAGGTGACATGTTTACGAGAGTAGGGGTGTAGACGGGCATATTTGGAAAAGGATGAGCGCGTGCGCTATGGGGATCACCGTAACATCGGGGTCTTAATATCGCATAATGGAGCTGCTTTAATGCTATTTTGGCTTCAGGATGGAGAATTAAAAGGCCGTCATTCCATAGGAGGCAGCCGTCATTCCGCGTCATTCTGCATGTAAAATATGTGTAATGGTCTTAGCAAGAAGTATACCAAAAATATAGTTTATATGTGCAATAATTTCAGAAATATTAATATATAAGTCATTTTCTCCCATTATAGTCAATTGGCATTCCTTATCTGCAGACAACACTGTCATTCCACTGTCATTCCACTGTGCTATTTTAATGCTATTTTGGCTTCAGGATGGCGAATTAAAAGGCCGTCATTCCATAGGAGGCAGCCGTCATTCCGCGTCACGTGACATGTTTACGAGAGTAGGGGTGTAGGCGGGCGTATTTGGAAAAGTATGAGCGCGTGCGCTATGGGGATCACCGTAACATCGGGGTCTTAATATCGCATATTGGAGCTGCTTTAATGCTATTTTGGCTTCAGGATGGCGAATTAAAAGGCCGTCATTCCATAGGAGGCAGCCGTCATTCTGCGTCACGTGACATGTTTACGAGATTAGGGGTGTAGGCGGGCATATTTGGAAAAGGATGAGCGCGTGCGCTATGGGGATCACCGTAACATCGGGGTCTTAATATCGCATAATGGAGCTGCTTTAATGCTATTTTGGCTTCAGGATGGCGAACTAAAAGGCCGTCATTCCATAGGATGAAGCCGTCATTCCGCGTCAGGTGACATGTTTACGAGAGTAGGGGTGTAGACGGGCATATTTGCAAAAGGATGAGCGCGTGCGCTATGGGGATCACCGTAACATCGGGGTCTTAATATCGCATAATGGAGCTGCTTTAATGCTATTTTGGCTTCAGGATGGAGAATTAAAAGGCCGTCATTCCATAGGAGGCAGCCGTCATTCCGCGTCATTCTGCATGTAAAATATGTGTAATGGTCTTAGCAAGAAGTATACCAAAAATATAGTTGATATGTGCAATAATTTCAGAAATATTAATATATAAGTCATTTTCTCCCATTATAGTCAATTGGCATTCCTTATCTGCAGACAACACTGTCATTCCACCGTCATTCCACTGTGCTATTTTAATGCTATTTTGGCTTCAGGATGGCGAATTAAAAGGCCGTCATTCCATAGGAGGCAGCCGTCATTCCGCGTCACGTGACATGTTTACGAGAGTAGGGGTGTAGGCGGGCATATTTGGAAAAGGATGAGCGCGTGCGCTATGGGGATCACCGTAACATCGGGGTCTTAATATCGCATATTGGAGCTGCTTTAATGCTATTTTGGCTTCAGGATGGCGAATTAAAAGGCCGTCATTCCATAGGAGGCAGCCGTCATTCCGCGTCACGTGACATGTTTACGAGAGTAGGGGTGTAGGCGGGCATATTTGGAAAAGGATGAGCGCGTGCGCTATGGGGATCACCGTAACATCGGGGTCTTAATATCGCATAATGGAGCTGCTTTTATGCTATTTTGGCTTCAGGATGGCGAATTAAAAGGCCGTCATTCCATAGGAGGCAGCCGTCATTCTGCGTCACGTGACATGTTTACGAGATTAGGGGTGTAGGCGGGCATATTTGGAAAAGGATGAGCGCGTGCGCTATGGGGATCACCGTAACATCGGGGTCTTAATATCGCATAATGGAGCTGCTTTAATGATATTTTGGCTTCAGGATGGCGAATTAAAAGGCCGTCATTCCATAGGATGAAGCCGTCATTCCGCGTCAGGTGACATGTTTACGAGAGTAGGGGTGTAGACGGGCATATTTGGAAAAGGATGAGCGCGTGCGCTATGGGGATCACCGTAACATCGGGGTCTTAATATCGCATAATGGAGCTGCTTTAATGCTATTTTGGCTTCAGGATGGAGAATTAAAAGGCCGTCATTCCATAGGAGGCAGCCGTCATTCCGCGTCATTCTGCATGTAAAATATGTGTAATGGTCTTAGCAAGAAGTATACCAAAAATATAGTTGATATGTGCAAAATTTTCAGAAATATTAATATATAAGTCATTTTCTCCCATTATAGTCAATTGGCATTCCTTATCTGCAGACAACACTGTCATTCCACTGTCATTCCACTGTGCTATTTTAATGCTATTTTGGCTTCAGGATGGCGAATTAAAAGGCCGTCATTCCATAGGAGGCAGCCGTCATTCCGCGTCACGTGACATGTTTACGAGAGTAGGGGTGTAGGCGGGCATATTTGGAAAAGTATGAGCGCGTGCGCTATGGGGATCACCGTAACATCGGAGTCTTAATATCGCATATTGGAGCTGCTTTAATGCTATTTTGGCTTCAGGATGGCGAATTAAAAGGCCGTCATTCCATAGGAGGCAGCCGTCATTCTGCGTCACGCGACATGTTTACGAGATTAGGGGTGTAGGCGGGCATATTTGGAAAAGGATGAGCGCGTGCGCTATGGGGATCACCGTAACATCGGGGTCTTAATATCGCATAATGGAGCTGCTTTAATGCTATTTTGGCTTCAGGATGGCGAATTAAAAGGCCGTCATTCCATAGGATGAAGCCGTCATTCCGCGTCAGGTGACATGTTTACGAGAGTAGGGGTGTAGACGGGCATATTTGGAAAAGGATGAGCGCGTGCGCTATGGGGATCACCGTAACATCGGGGTCTTAATATCGCATAATGGAGCTGCTTTAATGCTATTTTGGCTTCAGGATGGAGAATTAAAAGGCCGTCATTCCATAGGAGGCAGCCGTCATTCCGCGTCATTCTGCATGTAAAATATGTGTAATGGTCTTAGCAAGAAGTATACCAAAAATATAGTTGATATGTGCAATAATTTCAGAAATATTAATATATAAGTCATTTTCTCCCATTATAGTCAATTGGCATTCCTTATCTGCAGACAACACTGTCATTCCACTGTCATTCCACTGTGCTATTTTAATGCTATTTTGGCTTCAGGATGGCGAATTAAAAGGCCGTCATTCCATAGGAGGCAGCCGTCATTCCGCGTCACGTGACATGTTTACGAGAGTAGGGGTGTAGGCGGGCATATTTAGAAAAGGATGAGCGCGTGCGCTATGGGGATCACCGTAACATCGGGGTCTTAATATCGCATATTGGAGCTGCTTTAATGCTATTTTGGCTTCAGGATGGCGAATTAAAAGGCTGTCATTCCATAGGAGGCAGCCGTCATTCCGCGTCACGTGACATGTTTACGAGAGTAGGGGTGTAGGCGGGCATATTTGGAAAAGGATGAGCGCGTGCGCTATGGGGATCACCGTAACATCGGGGTCTTAATATCGCATAATGGAGCTGCTTTTATGCTATTTTGGCTTCAGGATGGCGAATTAAAAGGCCGTCATTCCATAGGAGGCAGCCGTCATTCCGCGTTATTCTGCATGTAAAATATGTGTAATGGTCTTAGCAAGAAGTATACCAAAAATATAGTTGATATGTGCAATAATTTCAGAAATATTAATATATAAGTCATTTTCTCCCATTATAGTCAATTGGCATTCCTTATCTGCAGACAACACTGTCATTCCACTGTCATTCCACTGTGCTATTTTAATGCTATTTTGGCTTCAGGATGGCGAATTAAAAGGCCGTCATTCCATAGGAGGCAGCCGTCATTCCGCGTCACGTGACATGTTTACGAGAGTAGGGGTGTAGGCGGGCATATTTGGAAAAGGATGAGCGCGTGCGCTATGGGGATCACCAAAACATCGGGGTCTTAATATCGCATATTGGAGCTGCTTTAATGCTATTTTGGCTTTAGGATGGCGAATTAAAAGGCCGTCATTCCATAGGAGGCAGCCGTCATTCCGCGTCACGTGACATGTTTACGAGAGTAGGGGTGTAGGCGGGCATATTTGGAAAAGGATGAGCGCGTGCGCTATGGGGATCACCGTAACATCGGGGTCTTAATATCGCATAATGGAGCTGCTTTTATGCAATTTTGGCTTCAGGATGGCGAATTAAAAGGCCGTTATTCCATAGGAGGCAGCCGACATTCCGCAATATTCTGCATGTAAAATATGTGTAATGGTCTTAGCAAGAAGTATACCAAAAATATAGTTGATATGTGCAATAATTTCAGAAATATTAATATAAAAGTCATTTTCTCCCATTATAGTCAATTGGCATTCCTTATCTGCAGACAACACTGTCATTCCACTGTCATTCCACTGTGCTATTTTAATGCTATTTTGGCTTCAGGATGGCGAATTAAAAGGCCGTCATTCCATAGGAGGCAGCCGTCATTCCGCGTCACGTGACATGTTTACGAAAGGAGGGGTGTAGGCGGGCATATTTGGAAAAGGATGAGCGCGTGCGCTATGGGGATCACCGTAACATCGGGGTCTTAATATCGCATATTGGAGCTGCTTTAATGCTATTTTGGCTTTAGGATGGCGAATTAAAAGGCCGTCATTCCATAGGAGGCAGCCGTCATTCCGCGTCACGTGACATGTTTACGAGAGTAGGGGTGTAGGCGGGCATATTTGGAAAAGGATGAGCGCGTGCGCTATGGGGATCACCGTAACATCGGGGTCTTAATATCGCATAATGGAGCTGCTTTTATGCTATTTTGGCTTCAGGATGGCGAATTAAAAGGCCGTCAATCCATAGGAGGCAGCCATCATTCCGCAATATTCTGCATGTAAAATATGTGTAATGGTCTTAGCAAGAAGTATACCAAAAATATAGTTGATATGTGCAATAATTTCAGAAATATTAATATAAAAGTCATTTTCTCCCATTATAGTCAATTGGCATTCCTTATCTGCAGACAACACCGTCATTCCACTGTCATTCCACTGTGCTATTTTAATGCTATTTTGGCTTCAGGATGGCGAATTAAAAGGCAGTCATTCCATAGGATGAAGCCGTCATTCCGCGTCAGGTGACATGTTTACGAGAGTAGGGGTGTAGACGGGCATATTTGGAAAAGGATGAGCGCGTGCGCTATGGGGATCACCGTAACATCGGGGTCTTAATATCGCATAATGGAGCTGCTTTAATGCTATTTTGGCTTCAGGATGGAGAATTAAAAGGCCGTCATTCCATAGGAGGCAGCCGTCATTCCGCGTCATTCTGCATGTAAAATATGTGTAATGGTCTTAGCAAGAAGTATACCAAAAATATAGTTGATATGTACAATAATTTCAGAAATATTAATATATAAGTCATTTTCTCCCATTATAGTCAATTGGCATTCCTTATCTGCAGACAACACTGTCATTCCACCGTCATTCCACTGTGCTATTTTAATGCTATTTTGGCTTCAGGATGGCGAATTAAAAGGCCGTCATTCCATAGGAGGCAGCCGTCATTCCGCATCACGTGACATGTTTACGAGAGTAGGGGTGTAGGCGGGCATATTTGGAAAAGGATGAGCGCGTGCGCTATGGGGATCACCGTAACATCGGGGTCTTAATATCGCATATTGGAGCTGCTTTAATGCTATTTTGGCTTCAGGATGGCGAATTAAAAGGCCGTCATTCCATAGGAGGCAGCCGTCATTCCGCGTCACGTGACATGTTTACGAGAGTAGGGGTGTAGGCGGGCATATTTGGAAAAGGATGAGCGCGTGCGCTATGGGGATCACCGTAACATCGGGGTCTTAATATCGCATAATGGAGCTGCTTTTATGCTATTTTGGCTTCAGGATGGCGAATTAAAAGGCCGTCATTCCATAGGAGGCAGCCGTCATTCCGCGTTATTCTGCATGTAAAATATGTGTAATGGTCTTAGCAAGAAGTATACCAAAAATATAGTTGATATGTGCAATAATTTCAGAAATATTAATATATAAGTCATTTTCTCCCATTATAGTCAATTGGCATTCCTTATCTGCAGACAACACTGTCATTCCACTGTCATTCCACTGTGCTATTTTAATGCTATTTTGGCTTCAGGATGGCGAATTAAAAGGCCGTCATTCCATAGGAGGCAGCCGTCATCCCGCGTCACGTGACATGTTTACGAGAGTAGGGGTGTAGGCGGGCATATTTGGAAAAGGATGAGCGCGTGCGCTATGGGGATCACCGTAACATCGGGGTCTTAATATCGCATATTGGAGCTGCTTTAATGCTATTTTGGCTTTAGGATGGCGAATTAAAAGGCCGTCATTCCATAGGAGGCAGCCGTCATTCTGCGTCACGTGACATGTTTACGAGATTAGGGGTGTAGGCGGGCATATTTGGAAAAGGATGAGCGCGTGCGCTATGGGGATCACCGTAACATCGGGGTCTTAATATCGCATAATGGAGCTGCTTTAATGCTATTTTGGCTTCAGGATGGCGAATTAAAAGGCCGTCATTCCATAGGAGGCAGCCGTCATTCCGCAATATTCTGCATGTAAAATATGTGTAATGGTCTTAGCAAGAAGTATACCAAAAATATAGTTGATATGTGCAATAATTTCAGAAATATTAATATATAAGTCATTTTCTCCCATTATAGTCAATTGGCATTCCTTATCTGCAGACAACACTGTCATTCCACTGTCATTCCACTGTGCTATTTTAATGCTATTTTGGCTTCAGGATGGCGAATTAAAAGGCCGTCATTCCATAGGAGGCAGCCGTCATTCCGCGTCAGGTGACATGTTTACGAGAGTAGGGGTGTAGACGGGCATATTTGGAAAAGGATGAGCGCGTGCGCTATGGGGATCACCGTAACATCGGGGTCTTAATATCGCATAATGGAGCTGCTTTAATGCTATTTTGGCTTCAGGATGGAGAATTAAAAGGCCGTCATTCCATAGGAGGCAGCCGTCATTCCGCGTCATTCTGCATGTAAAATATGTGTAATGGTCTTAGCAAGAAGTATACCAAAAATATAGTTGATATGTGCAATAATTTCAGAAATATTAATATATAAGTCATTTTCTCCCATTATAGTCAATTGGCATTCCTTATCTGCAGACAACACTGTCATTCCACTGTCATTCCACTGTGCTATTTTAATGCTATTTTGGCTTCAGGATGGCGAATTAAAAGGCCGTCATTCCATAGGAGGCAGCCGTCATTCCGCGTCACGTGACATGTTTACGAGAGTAGGGGTGTAGGCGGGCATATTTGGAAAAGGATGAGCGCGTGCGCTATGGGGATCACCGTAACATCGGGGTCTTAATATCGCATATTGGAGCTGCTTTAATGCTATTTTGGCTTCAGGATGGCGAATTAAAAGGCTGTCATTCCATAGGAGGCAGCCGTCATTCCGCGTCACGTGACATGTTTACGAGAGTAGGGGTGTAGGCGGGCATATTTGGAAAAGGATGAGCGCGTGCGCTATGGGGATCACCGTAACATCAGGGTCTTAATATCGCATAATGGAGCTGCTTTTATGCTATTTTGGCTTCAGGATGGCGAATTAAAAGGCCGTCATTCCATAGGAGGCAGCCGTCATTCCGCGTTATTCTGCATGTAAAATATGTGTAATGGTCTTAGCAAGAAGTATACCAAAAATATAGTTGATATGTGCAATAATTTCAGAAATATTAATATATAAGTCATTTTCTCCCATTATAGTCAATTGGCATTCCTTATCTGCAGACAACACTGTCATTCCACTGTCATTCCACTGTGCTATTCTAATGCTATTTTGGCTTCAGGATGGCGAATTAAAAGGCCGTCATTCCATAGGAGGCAGCCGTCATTCCGCGTCACGTGACATGTTTACGAGAGTAGGGGTGTAGGCGGGCATATTTGGAAAAGGATGAGCGCGTGCGCTATGGGGATCACCGTAACATCGGGGTCTTAATATCGCATATTGGAGCTGCTTTAATGCTATTTTGGCTTTAGGATGGCGAATTAAAAGGCCGTCATTCCATAGGAGGCAGCCGTCATTCCGCATCACGTGACATGTTTACGAGAGATGGGGTGTAGGCGGGCATATTTAGAAAAGGATGAGCGCGTGCGCTATGGGGATCACCGTAACATCGGGGTCTTAATATCGCATAATGGAGCTGCTTTTATGCTATTTTGGCTTCAGGATGGCGAATTAAAAGGCCGTCATTCCATAGGAGGCAGCCGTCATTCCGCAATTTTCTGCATGTAAAATATGTGTAATGGTCTTAGCAAGAAGTATACCAAAAATATAGTTGATATGTGCAATAATTTCAGAAATATTAATATAAAAGTCATTTTCTCCCATTATAGTCAATTGGCATTCCTTATCTGCAGACAACACTGTCATTCCACTGTCATTCCACTGTGCTATTTTAATGCTATTTTGGCTTCAGGATGGCGTATTAAAAGGCCGTCATTCCATAGGAGGCAGCCGTCATTCCGCGTCACGTGACATGTTTACGAGAGTAGGGGTGTAGGCGGGCATATTTGGAAAAGGATGAGCGCGTGCGCTATGGGGATCACCGTAACATCGGGGTCTTAATATCGCATATTGGAGCTGCTTTAATGCAATTTTGGCTTCAGGATGGCGAATTAAAAGGCCGTCATTCCATAGGAGGCAGCCGTCATTCCGCGTCACGTGACATGTTTACGAGAGTAGGGGTGTAGGCGGGCATATTTGGAAAAGGATGAGCGCGTGCGCTATGGGGATCACCGTAACATCGGGGTCTTAATATCGCATAATGGAGCTGCTTTTATGCTATTTTGGCTTCAGGATGGCGAATTAAAAGGCCGTCATTCCATAGGAGGCAGCCGTCATTCCGCAATATTCTGCATGTAAAATATGTGTAATGGTCTTAGCAAGAAGTATACGAAAAATATAGTTGATATGTGCAAAAATTTCAGAAATATTAATATAAAAGTCATTTTCTCCCATTATAGTCAATTGGCATTCCTTATCTGCAGACAACACTCTCATTCCACTGTCATTCCACTGTGCTATTTTAATGCTATTTTGGCTTCAGGATGGCGAATTAAAAGGCCGTCATTCCATAGGAGGCAGCCGTCATTCCGCGTCACGTGACATGTTTACGAGAGTAGGGGTGTAGGCGGGCATATTTGGAAAAGGATGAGCGCGTGCGCTATGGGGATCACCGTAACATCGGGGTCTTAATATTGCATAATGGAGCTGCTTTAATGCTATTTTGGCTTCAGGATGGCGAATTAAAAGGCTGTCATTCCATAGGAGGCAGCCGTCATTCCGCGTCAGGTGACATGTTTACGAGAGTAGGGGTGTAGGCGGGCATATTTGGAAAAGGATGAACGCGTGCACTATGGGGATCACCGTAACATCGGGGTCTTAATATCGCATAATGGAGCTGCTTTAATGCTATTTTGGCTTCAGGATGGCGAATTAAAAGGCCGTCATTCCATAGGAGGCAGCCGTCATTCCACGTCAGGTGACATGTTTACGAGAGTAGGGGTGTAGGCGGGCATATTTGGAAAAGGATGAGCGCGTGCGCTATGGGGATCACCGTAACTTCGGGGTCTTAATATCGCATAATGGAGCTGCTTTAATGCTATTTTGGCTTCAGGATGGCGAATTAAAAGGCCGTCATTCCATAGGAGGCAGCATTCATTCCGCGTCATTCAGCATGTAACATATGTGTAATGGTCTTAGCAAGAAGTATACCGAAAATATAGTTGATATGTGCAATATTTTCAGAAATATTAATATAAAAGTCATTTTCTCCCATTGTAGTCAATTGGCATTCCTTATCTGCAGACAACACTGTCATTCCACTGTCATTCCACTGTGCTATTTTAATGCTATTTTGGTTTCAGGATGGCGAATTAAAAGGCCGTCATTCCATAGGAGGCAGCCGTCATTCCGCGTCACGTGACATGTTTACGAGAGTAGGGGTGTAGGCGGGCATATTTGGAAAAGTATGAGCGCGTGCGCTATGGGGATCACCGTAACATCGGGGTCTTAATATCGCATATTGGAGCTGCTTTAATGCTATTTTGGCTTCAGGATGGCGAATTAAAAGGCTGTCATTCCATAGGAGGCAGCCGTCATTCCGCGTCAGGTGACATGTTTACGAGAGTAGGGGTGTAGGCGGGCATATTTGGAAAAGGATGAACGCGTGCACTATGGGGATCACCGTAACATCGGGGTCTTAATATCGCATAATGGAGCTGCTTTAATGCTATTTTGGCTTCAGGATGGCGAATTAAAAGGCCGTCATTCCATAGGAGGCAGCCGTCATTCCACGTCAGGTGACATGTTTACGAGAGTAGGGGTGTAGGCGGGCATATTTGGAAAAGGATGAGCGCGTGCGCTATGGGGATCACCGTAACTTCGGGGTCTTAATATCGCATAATGGAGCTGCTTTAATGCTATTTTGGCTTCAGGATGGCGAATTAAAAGGCCGTCATTCCATAGGAGGCAGCATTCATTCCGCGTCATTCAGCATGTAACATATGTGTAATGGTCTTAGCAAGAAGTATACCGAAAATATAGTTGATATGTGCAATATTTTCAGAAATATTAATATAAAAGTCATTTTCTCCCATTATAGTCAATTGGCATTCCTTATCTGCAGACAACACTGTCATTCCACTGTCATTCCACTGTGCTATTTTAATGCTATTTTGGCTTCAGGATGGCAAATTAAAAGGCAGTCATTCCATAGGAGGCAGCCGTCATTCCGCGTCACGTGACATGTTTACGAGAGTAGGGGTGTAGGCGGGCATATTTGGAAAAGTATGAGCGCGTGCGCTATGGGGATCACCGTAACATCGGGGTCTTAATATCGCATATTGGAGCTGCTTTAATGCTATTTTGGCTTCAGGATGGCGAATTAAAAGGCCGTCATTCCATAGGAGGCAGCCGTCATTCTGCGTCACGTGACATGTTTACGAGATTAGGGGTGTAGGCGGGCATATTTGGAAAAGGATGAGCGCGTGCGCTATGGGGATCACCGTAACATCGGGGTCTTAATATCGCATAATGGAGCTGCTTTAATGCTATTTTGGCTTCAGGATGGCGAATTAAAAGGCCGTCATTCCATAGGATGAAGCCGTCATTCCGCGTCAGGTGACATGTTTATGAGAGTAGGGGTGTAGACGGGCATATTTGGAAAAGGATGAGCGCGTGCGCTATGGGGATCACCGTAACATCGGGGTCTTAATATCGCATAATGGAGCTGCTTTAATGCTATTTTGGCTTCAGGATGGAGAATTAAAAGGCCGTCATTCCATAGGAGGCAGCCGTCATTCCGCGTCATTCTGCATGTAAAATATGTGTAATGGTCTTAGCAAGAAGTATACCAAAAATATAGTTGATATGTGCAATAATTTCAGAAATATTAATATATAAGTCATTTTCTCCCATTATAGTCAATTGGCATTCCTTATCTGCAGACAACACTGTCATTCCACTGTCATTCCACTGTGCTATTTTAATGCTATTTTGGCTTCAGGATGGCGAATTAAAAGGCCGTCATTCCATAGGAGGCAGCCGTCATTCCGCGTCACGTGACATGTTTACGAGAGTAGGGGTGTAGGCGGGCATATTTGGAAAAGTATGAGCGCGTGCGCTATGGGGATCACCGTAACATCGGGGTCTTAATATCGCATATTGGAGCTGCTTTAATGCTATTTTGGCTTCAGGATGGCGAATTAAAAGGCCGTCATTCCATAGGAGGCAGCCGTCATTCTGCGTCACGTGACATGTTTACGAGATTAGGGGTGTAGGCGGGCATATTTGGAAAAGGATGAGCGCGTGCGCTATGGGGATCACCGTAACATCGGGGTCTTAATATCGCATAATGGAGCTGCTTTAATGCTATTTTGGCTTCAGGATGGCGAATTAAAAGGCCGTCATTCCATAGGATGAAGCCGTCATTCCGCGTCAGGTGACATGTTTACGAGAGTAGGGGTGTAGACGGGCATATTTGGAAAAGGATGAGCGCGTGCGCTATGGGGATCACCGTAACATCGGGGTCTTAATATCGCATAATGGAGCTGCTTTAATGCTATTTTGGCTTCAGGATGGAGAATTAAAAGGCCGTCATTCCATAGGAGGCAGCCGTCATTCCGCGTCATTCTGCATGTAAAATATGTGTAATGGTCTTAGCTAGAAGTATACCAAAAATATAGTTGATATGTGCAATAATTTCAGAAATATTAATATATAAGTCATTTTCTCCCATTATAGTCAATTGGCATTCCTTATCTGCAGACAACACTGTCATTCCACTGTCATTCCACTGTGCTATTTTAATGCTATTTTGGCTTCAGGATGGCGAATTAAAAGGCAGTCATTCCATAGGAGGCAGCCGTCATTCCGCGTCACGTGACATGTTTACGAGAGTAGGGGTGTAGGCGGGCATATTTGGAAAAGGATGAGCGCGTGCGCTATGGGGATCACCGTAACATCGGGGTCTTAATATCGCATATTGGAGCTGCTTTAATGCTATTTTGGCTTCAGGATGGCGAATTAAAAGGCCGTCATTCCATAGGAGGCAGCCGTCTTTCCGCGTCACGTGACATGTTTACGAGAGTAGGGGTGTAGGCGGGCATATTTGGAAAAGGATGAGCGCGTGCGCTATGGGGATCACCGTAACATCGGGGTCTTAATATCGCATAATGGAGCTGCTTTTATGCTATTTTGGCTTCAGGATGGCGAATTAAAAGGCCGTCATTCCATAGGAGGCAGCCGTCATTCCGCGTTATTCTGCATGTAAAATATGTGTAATGGTCTTAGCAAGAAGTATACCAAAAATATAGTTGATATGTGCAATAATTTCAGAAATATTAATATATAAGTCATTTTCTCCCATTATAGTCAATTGGCATTCCTTATCTGCAGACAACACTGTCATTCCACTGTCATTCCACTGTGCTATTCTAATACTATTTTGGCTTCAGGATGGCGAATTAAAAGGCCGTCATTCCATAGGAGGCAGCCGTCATTCCGCGTCACGTGACATGTTTACGAGAGTAGGGGTGTAGGCGGGCATATTTGGAAAAGGATGAGCGCGTGCGCTATGGGGATCACCGTAACATCGGGGTCTTAATATCGCATATTGGAGCTGCTTTAATGCTATTTTGGCTTTAGGATGGCGAATTAAAAGGCCGTCATTCCATAGGAGGCAGCCGTCATTCCGCATCACGTGACATGTTTACGAGAGATGGGGTGTAGGCGGGCATATTTGGAAAAGGATGAGCGCGTGCGCTATGGGGATCACCGTAACATCGGGGTCTTAATATCGCATAATGGAGCTGCTTTTATGCTATTTTGGCTTCAGGATGGCGAATTAAAAGGCCGTCATTCCATAGGAGGCAGCCGTCATTCCGCGTTATTCTGCATGTAAAATATGTGTAATGGTCTTAGCAAGAAGTATACCAAAAATATAGTTGATATGTGCAATAATTTCAGAAATATTAATATATAAGTCATTTTCTCCCATTATAGTCAATTGGCATTCCTTATCTGCAGACAACACTGGCATTCCACTGTCATTCCACTGTGCTATTTTAATGCTATTTTGGCTTCAGGATGGCGTATTAAAAGGCCGTCATTCCATAGGAGGCAGCCGTCATTCCGCGTCACGTGACATGTTTACGAGAGTAGGGGTGTAGGCGGGCATATTTGGAAAAGGATGAGCGCGTGCGCTATGGGGATCACCGTAACATCGGGGTCTTAATATCGCATAATGGAGCTGCTTTTATGCTATTTTGGCTTCAGGATGGCGAATTAAAAGGCCGTCATTCCATAGGAGGCAGCCGTCATTCCGCAATATTCTGCATGTAAAATATGTGTAATGGTCTTAGCAAGAAGTATACGAAAAATATAGTTGATATGTGCAATAATTTCAGAAATATTAATATAAAAGTCATTTTCTCCCATTATAGTCAATTGGCATTCCTTATCTGCAGACAACACTGGCATTCCACTGTCATTCCACTGTGCTATTTTAATGCTATTTTGGCTTCAGGATGGCGAATTAAAAGGCCGTCATTCCATAGGAGGCAGCTGTCATTCCGCGTCACGTGACATGTTTACGCGAGTAGGGGTGTAGGCGGGCATATTTGGAAAAGGATGAGCGCGTGCGCTATGGGGATCACCGTAACATCGGGGTCTTAATATCGCATATTGGAGCTGCTTTAATGCTATTTTGGCTTCAGGATGGCGAATTAAAAGGCCGTCATTCCATAGGAGGCAGCCGTCATTCCGCGTCATTCTGCATGTAAAATATGTGTAATGGTCTTAGCAAGAAGTATACCAAAAATATAGTTGATATGTGCAATAATTTCAGAAATATTAATATATAAGTCATTTTCTCCCATTATAGTCAATTGGCATTCCTTATCTGCAGACAACACTGTCATTCCACTGTGATTCCACTGTGGTATTTTAATGCTATTTTGGCTTCAGGATGGCGAATTAAAAGGCCGTCATTCCATAGGAGGCAGCCGCCATTCCGCGTCAGGTGACATGTTTACGAGAGTAGGGGTGTAGGCGGGCATATTTGGAAAAGGATGAGCGCGTGCGCTATGGGGATCACCGTAACATCGGGGTCTTAATATCGCATATTGGAGCTGCTTTAATGCTATTTTGGCTTCAGGATGGCGAATTAAAAGGCCGTCATTCCATAGGAGGCAGCCGTCATTCCGCGTCACGTGACATGTTTACGAGAGTAGGGGTGTAGGCGGGCATATTTGGAAAAGGATGAGCGCGTGCGCTATGGGGATCACCGTAACATCGGGGTCTTAATATCGCATAATGGAGCTGCTTTAATGCTATTTTGGCTTCAGGATGGCGAATTAAAAGGCCGTCATTCCATAGGAGGCAGCCGTCATTCCGCGTCATTCAGCATGTAACATATGTGTAATGGTCTTAGCAAGAAGTATACCGAAAATATAGTTGATATGTGCAATAATTTCAGAAATATTAATATAAAAGTCATTTTCTCCCATTATAGTCAATTGGCATTCCTTATCTGCAGACAACACTGTCATTCCACTGTCATTCCACTGTGCTATTTTAATGCTATTTTGGCTTCAGGATGGCGAATTAAAAGGCCGTCATTCCATAGGAGGCAGCCGTCATTCCGCGTCACGTGACATGTTTACGAGAGTAGGGGTGTAGGCGGGCATATTTGGAAAAGTATGAGCGCGTGCGCTATGGGGATCACCGTAACATCGGGGTCTTAATATCGCATATTGGAGCTGCTTTAATGCTATTTTGGCTTCAGGATGGCGAATTAAAAGGCCGTCATTCCATAGGAGGCAGCCGTCATTCTGCGTCACGTGACATGTTTACGAGATTAGGGGTGTAGGCGGGCATATTTGGAAAAGGATGAGCGCGTGCGCTAT
This sequence comes from Crinia signifera, assembly GCF_055691185.1. Taxonomy (NCBI): domain Eukaryota; kingdom Metazoa; phylum Chordata; class Amphibia; order Anura; family Myobatrachidae; genus Crinia; species Crinia signifera. The sequence continues at coordinate 187,454,134 of NC_139221.1, forward strand.
GGGGATCACCGTAACATCGGGGTCTTAATATCGCATAATGGAGCTGCTTTAATGCTATTTTGGCTTCAGGATGGCGAATTAAAAGGCCGTCATTCCATAGGATGAAGCCGTCATTCCGCGTCAGGTGACATGTTTACGAGAGTAGGGGTGTAGACGGGCATATTTGGAAAAGGATGAGCGTGTGCGCTATGGGGATCACCGTAACATCGGGGTCTTAATATCGCATAATGGAGCTGCTTTAATGCTATTTTGGCTTCAGGATGGAGAATTAAAAGGCCGTCATTCCATAGGAGGCAGCCGTCATTCCGCGTCATTCTGCATGTAAAATATGTGTAATGGTCTTAGCAAGAAGTATACCAAAAATATAGTTGATATGTGCAATAATTTCAGAAATATTAATATATAAGTCATTTTCTCCCATTATAGTCAATTGGCATTCCTTATCTGCAGACAACACTGTCATTCCACTGTCATTCCACTGTGCTATTTTAATGCTATTTTGGCTTCAGGATGGCGAATTAAAAGGCCGTCATTCCATAGGAGGCAGCCGTCATTCCGCGTCACGTGACATGTTTACGAGAGTAGGGGTGTAGGCGGGCATATTTGGAAAAGGATGAGCGCGTGCGCTATGGGGATCCCCGTAACATCGGGGTCTTAATATCGCATAATGGAGCTGCTTTAATGCTATTTTGGCTTCAGGATGGCGAATTAAAAGGCCGTCATTCCATAGGAGGCAGCTGTCATTCCGCGTCACGTGACATGTTTACGAGAGTAGGGGTGTAGGCGGGCATATTTGGAAAAGGATGAGCGCGTGCGCTATGGGGATCACCGTAATATCGGGGTCTTAATATCGCATATTGGAGCTGCTTTAATGCTATTTTGGCTTCAGGATGGCGAATTAAAAGGCCGTCATTCCATAGGAGGCAGCCGTCATTCCGCGTCATTCAGCATGTAACATATGTGCAATGGTCTTAGCAAGAAGTATACCGAAAATATAGTTGATATGTGCAATAATTTCAGAAATATTAATATAAAAGTAATTTTCTCCCATTATAGTCAATTGGCATTCCTTATCTGCAGACAACACTGTCATTCCACTGTCATTCCACTGTGCTATTTTAATGCTATTTTGGCTTCAGGATGGCGAATTAAAAGGCCGTCATTCCATAGGAGGCAGCCGTCATTCCGCGTCACGTGACATGTTTACGAGAGTAGGGGTGTAGGCGGGCATATTTGGAAAAGTATGAGCGCGTGCGCTATGGGGATCACCGTAACATCGGGGTCTTAATATCGCATATTGGAGCTGCTTTAATGCTATTTTGGCTTCAGGATGGCGAATTAAAAGGCCGTCATTCCATAGGAGGCAGCCGTCATTCTGCGTCACGTGACATGTTTACGAGATTAGGGGTGTAGGCGGGCATATTTGGAAAAGGATGAGCGCGTGCGCTATGGGGATCACCGTAACATCGGGGTCTTAATATCGCAAAATGGAGCTGCTTTAATGCTATTTTGGCTTCAGGATGGCGAATTAAAAGGCCGTCATTCCATAGGATGAAGCCGTCATTCCGCGTCAGGTGACATGTTTACGAGAGTAGGGGTGTAGACTGGCATATTTGGAAAAGGATGAGCGCGTGCGCTATGGGGATCACCGTAACATCGGGGTCTTAATATCGCATAATGGAGCTGCTTTAATGCTATTTTGGCTTCAGGATGGAGAATTAAAAGGCCGTCATTCCATAGGAGGCAGCCGTCATTCCGCGTCATTCTGCATGTAAAATATGTGTAATGGTCTTAGCAAGAAGTATACCAAAAATATAGTTGATATGTGCAATAATTTCAGAAATATTAATATATAAGTCATTTTCTCCCATTATAGTCAATTGGCATTCCTTATCTGCAGACAACACTGTCATTCCACTGTCATTCCACTGTGCTATTTTAATGCTATTTTGGCTTCAGGATGGCAAATTAAAAGGCCGTCATTCCATAGGAGGCAGCCGTCATTCCGCGTCACGTGACATGTTTACGAGAGTAGGGGTGTAGGCGGGCATATTTGGAAAAGTATGAGCGCGTGCGCTATGGGGATCACCGTAACATCGGGGTCTTAATATCGCATATTGGAGCTGCTTTAATGCTATTTTGGCTTCAGGATGGCGAATTAAAAGGCCGTCATTCCATAGGAGGCAGCCGTCATTCTGCGTCACGTGACATGTTTACGAGATTAGGGGTGTAGGCGGGCATATTTGGAAAAGGATGAGCGCGTGCGCTATGGGGATCACCGTAACATCGGGGTCTTAATATCGCATAATGGAGCTGCTTTAATGCTATTTTGGCTTCAGGATGGCGAATTAAAAGGCCGTCATTCCATAGGATGAAGCCGTCATTCCGCGTCAGGTGACATGTTTACGAGAGTAGGGGTGTAGACGGGCATATTTGGAAAAGGATGAGCGCGTGCGCTATGGGGATCACCGTAACATCGGGGTCTTAATATCGCATAATGGAGCTGCTTTAATGCTATTTTGGCTTCAGGATGGAGAATTAAAAGGCCGTCATTCCATAGGAGGCAGCCGTCATTCCGCGTCATTCTGCATGTAAAATATGTGTAATGGTCTTAGCAAGAAGTATACCAAAAATATAGTTGATATGTGCAATAATTTCAGAAATATTAATATATAAGTCATTTTCTCCCATTATAGTCAATTGGCATTCCTTATCTGCAGACAACACTGTCATTCCACTGTCATTCCACTGTGCTATTTTAATGCTATTTTGGCTTCAGGATGGCGAATTAAAAGGCAGTCATTCCATAGGAGGCAGCCGTCATTCCGCGTCACGTGACATGTTTACGAGAGTAGGGGTGTAGGCGGGCATATTTGGAAAAGGATGAGCGCGTGCGCTATGGGGATCACCGTAACATCGGGGTCTTAATATCGCATAATGGAGCTGCTTTTATGCTATTTTGGCTTCAGGATGGCGAATTAAAAGGCCGTCATTCCATAGGAGGCAGCCGTCATTCCGCGTTATTCTGCATGTAAAATATGTGTAATGGTCTTAGCAAGAAGTATACCAAAAATATAGTTGATATGTGCAATAATTTCAGAAATATTAATATATAAGTCATTTTCTCCCATTATAGTCAATTGGCATTCCTTATCTGCAGACAACACTGTCATTCCACTGTCATTCCACTGTGCTATTCTAATGCTATTTTGGCTTCAGGATGGCGAATTAAAAGGCCGTCATTCCATAGAAGGCAGCCGTCATTCCGCGTCACGTGACATGTTTACGAGAGTAGGGGTGTAGGCGGGCATATTTGGAAAAGGATGAGCGCGTGCGCTATGGGGATCACCGTAACATCGGGGTCTTAATATCGCATATTGGAGCTGCTTTAATGCTATTTTGGCTTTAGGATGGCGAATTAAAAGGCCGTCATTCCATAGGAGGCAGCCGTCATTCCGCATCACGTGACATGTTTACGAGAGATGGGGTGTAGGCGGGCATATTTGGAAAAGGATGACCGCGTGCTCTATGGGGATCACCGTAACATCGGGGTCTTAATATCGCATAATGGAGCTGCTTTTATGCTATTTTGGCTTCAGGATGGCGAATTAAAAGGCCGTCATTCCATAGGAGGCAGCCGTCATTCCGCAATATTCTGCATGTAAAATATGTGTAATGGTCTTAGCAAGAAGTATACCAAAAATATAGTTGATATGTGCAATAATTTCAGAAATATTAATATAAAAGTCATTTTCTCCCATTATAGTCAATTGGCATTCCTTATCTGCAGACAACACTGTCATTCCACTGTCATTCCACTGTGCTATTTTAATGCTATTTTGGCTTCAGGATGGCGTAATAAAAGGCCGTCATTCCATAGGAGGCAGCCGTCATTCCGCGTCACGTGACATGTTTACGAGAGTAGGGGTGTAGGCGGGCATATTTGGAAAAGGATGAGCGCGTGCACTATGGGGATCACCGTAACATCGGGGTCTTAATATAGCATATTGGAGCTGCTTTAATTCTATTTTGGCTTCAGGATGGCGAATTAAAAGGCCGTCATTCCATAGGAGGCAGCCGTCATTCCGCGTCACGTGACATGTTTACGAGAGTAGGGGTGTAGGCGGGCATATTTGGAAAAGGATGAGCGCGTGCGCTATGGGGATCACCGTAACATCGGGGTCTTAATATCGCATAATGGAGCTGCTTTTATGCTATTTTGGCTTCAGGATGGCGAATTAAAAGGCCGTCATTCCATAGGAGGCAGCCGTCATTCCGCAATATTCTGCATGTAAAATATGTGTAATGGTCTTAGCAAGAAGTATACGAAAAATATAGTTGATATGTGCAATAATTTCAGAAATATTAATATAAAAGTCATTTTCTCCCATTATAGTCAATTGGCATTCCTTATCTGCAGACAACACTGTCATTCCACTGTCATTCCACTGTGCTATTTTAATGCTATTTTGGCTTCAGGATGGCGAATTAAAAGGCCGTCATTCCATAGGAGGCAGCTGTCATTCCGCGTCACGTGACATGTTTACGAGAGTAGGGGTGTAGGCGGGCATATTTGGAAAAGGATGAGCGCGTGCGCTATGGGGATCACCGTAACATCGGGGTCTTAATATCGCATATTGGAGCTGCTTTAATGCTATTTTGGCTTCAGGATGGCGAATTAAAAGGCCGTCATTCCATAGGAGGCAGCCGTCATTCCGCGTCATTCTGCATGTAAAATATGTGTAATGGTCTTAGCAAGAAGTATACCAAAAATATAGTTGATATGTGCAATAATTTCAGAAATATTAATATATAAGTCATTTTCTCCCATTATAGTCAATTGGCATTCCTTATCTGCAGACAACACTGTCATTCCACTGTGATTCCACTGTGATTCCACTGTGGTATTTTAATGCTATTTTGGCTTCAGGATGGCGAATTAAAAGGCCGTCATTCCATAGGAGGCAGCCGCCATTCCGCGTCAGGTGACATGTTTACGAGAGTAGGGGTGTAGGCGGGCATATTTGGAAAAGGATGAGCGCGTGCGCTATGGGGATCACCGTAACATCGGGGTCTTAATATCGCATATTGGAGCTGCTTTAATGCTATTTTGGCTTCAGGATGGCGAATTAAAAGGCCGTCATTCCATAGGAGGCAGCCGTCATTCAGCGTCACGTGACATGTTTACGAGAGTAGGGGTGTAGGCGGGCATATTTGGAAAAGGATGAGCGCGTGCGCTATGGGGATCACCGTAACATCGGGGTCTTAATATCGCATAATGGAGCTGCTTTTATGCTATTTTGGCTTCAGGATGGCGAATTAAAAGGCCGTCATTCCATAGGAGGCAGCCGTCATTCCGCGTTATTCTGCATGTAAAATATGTGTAATGGTCTTAGCAAGAAGTATACCAAAAATATAGTTGATATGTGCAATAATTTCAGAAATATTAATATATAAGTCATTTTCTCCCGTTATAGTCAATTGGCATTCCTTATCTGCAGACAACACTGTCATTCCACTGTCATTCCACTGTGCTATTTTAATGCTATTTTGGCTTCAGGATGGCGAATTAAAAGGCCGTCATTCCATAGGAGGCAGCCGTCATTCCGCGTCACGTGACATGTTTACGAGAGTAGGGGTGTAGGCGGGCATATTTGGAAAAGGATGAGCGCGTGCGCTATGGGGATCACCGTAACAATGGGGTCTTAATATCGCATATTGGAGCTGCTTTAATGCTATTTTGGCTTCAGGATGGCGAATTAAAAGGCCGTCATTCCATAGGAGGCAGCCGTCATTCCGCGTCACGTGACATGTTTACGAGAGTAGGGGTGTAGGCGGGCATATTTGGAAAAGGATGAGCGCGTGCGCTATGGGGATCACCGTAACATCGGGGTCTTAATATCGCATATTGGAGCTGCTTTAATGCTATTTTGGCTTCAGGATGGCGAATTAAAAGGCCGTCATTCCATAGGAGGCAGTCGTCATTCCGCGTCACGTGACATGTTTACGAGAGTAGGGGTGTAGGCGGGCATATTTGGAAAAGGATGAGCGCGTGCGCTATGGGGATCACCGTAACATCGGGGTCTTAATATCGCATAATGGAGCTGCTTTAATGCTATTTTGGCTTCAGGATGGCGAATTAAAAGGCCGTCATTCCATAGGAGGCAGCCGTCATTCCGCGTCATTCAGCATGTAACATATGTGTAATGGTCTTAGCAAGAAGTATACCGAAAATATAGTTGATATGTGCAATAATTTTAGAAATATTAATATAAAAGTCATTTTCTCCCATTATAGTCAATTGGCATTCCTTATCTGCAGACAACACTGTCATTCCACTGTCATTCCACTGTGCTATTTTAATGCTATTTTGGCTTCAGGATGGCGAATTAAAAGGCCGTCATTCCATAGGAGGCAGCCGTCATTCCGCGTCACGTGACATGTTTACGAGAGTAGGGGTGTAGGCGGGCATATTTGGAAAAGTATGAGCGCGTGCGCTATGGGGATCACCGTAACATCGGGGTCTTAATATCGCATAATGGAGCTGCTTTAATGCTATTTTGGCTTCAGGATGGCGAATTAAAAGGCCATCATTCCATAGGAGGCAGCCGTCATTCTGCGTCACGTGACATGTTTACGAGATTAGGGGTGTAGGCGGGCATATTTGGAAAAGGATGAGCGCGTGCGCTATGGGGATCACCGTAACATCGGGGTCTTAATATCGCATAATGGAGCTGCTTTAATGCTATTTTGGCTTCAGGATGGCGAATTAAAAGGCCGTCATTCCATAGGAGGCAGCCGTCATTCCGCAATATTCTGCATGTAAAATATGTGTAATGGTCTTAACAAGAAGTATACCAAAAATATAGTTGATATTTGCAATAATTTCAGAAATATTAATATATAAGTCATTTTCTCCCATTATAGTCAATTGGCATTCCTTATCTGCAGACAACACTGTCATTCCACTGTCATTCCACTGTGCTATTTTAATGCTATTTTGGCTTCAGGATGGCGAATTAAAAGGCCGTCATTCCATAGGAGGCAGCCGTCATTCCGCGTCAGGTGACATGTTTACGAGAGTAGGGGTGTAGACGGGCATATTTGGAAAAGGATGAGCGCGTGCGCTATGGGGATCACCGTAACATCGGGGTCTTAATATCGCATAATGGAGCTGCTTTAATGCTATTTTGGCTTCAGGATGGAGAATTAAAAGGCCGTCATTCCATAGGAGGCAGCCGTCATTCCGCGTCATTCTGCATGTAAAATATGTGTAATGGTCTTAGCAAGAAGTATACCAAAAATATAGTTTATATGTGCAATAATTTCAGAAATATTAATATATAAGTCATTTTCTCCCATTATAGTCAATTGGCATTCCTTATCTGCAGACAACACTGTCATTCCACTGTCATTCCACTGTGCTATTTTAATGCTATTTTGGCTTCAGGATGGCGAATTAAAAGGCCGTCATTCCATAGGAGGCAGCCGTCATTCCGCGTCACGTGACATGTTTACGAGAGTAGGGGTGTAGGCGGGCGTATTTGGAAAAGTATGAGCGCGTGCGCTATGGGGATCACCGTAACATCGGGGTCTTAATATCGCATATTGGAGCTGCTTTAATGCTATTTTGGCTTCAGGATGGCGAATTAAAAGGCCGTCATTCCATAGGAGGCAGCCGTCATTCTGCGTCACGTGACATGTTTACGAGATTAGGGGTGTAGGCGGGCATATTTGGAAAAGGATGAGCGCGTGCGCTATGGGGATCACCGTAACATCGGGGTCTTAATATCGCATAATGGAGCTGCTTTAATGCTATTTTGGCTTCAGGATGGCGAACTAAAAGGCCGTCATTCCATAGGATGAAGCCGTCATTCCGCGTCAGGTGACATGTTTACGAGAGTAGGGGTGTAGACGGGCATATTTGCAAAAGGATGAGCGCGTGCGCTATGGGGATCACCGTAACATCGGGGTCTTAATATCGCATAATGGAGCTGCTTTAATGCTATTTTGGCTTCAGGATGGAGAATTAAAAGGCCGTCATTCCATAGGAGGCAGCCGTCATTCCGCGTCATTCTGCATGTAAAATATGTGTAATGGTCTTAGCAAGAAGTATACCAAAAATATAGTTGATATGTGCAATAATTTCAGAAATATTAATATATAAGTCATTTTCTCCCATTATAGTCAATTGGCATTCCTTATCTGCAGACAACACTGTCATTCCACCGTCATTCCACTGTGCTATTTTAATGCTATTTTGGCTTCAGGATGGCGAATTAAAAGGCCGTCATTCCATAGGAGGCAGCCGTCATTCCGCGTCACGTGACATGTTTACGAGAGTAGGGGTGTAGGCGGGCATATTTGGAAAAGGATGAGCGCGTGCGCTATGGGGATCACCGTAACATCGGGGTCTTAATATCGCATATTGGAGCTGCTTTAATGCTATTTTGGCTTCAGGATGGCGAATTAAAAGGCCGTCATTCCATAGGAGGCAGCCGTCATTCCGCGTCACGTGACATGTTTACGAGAGTAGGGGTGTAGGCGGGCATATTTGGAAAAGGATGAGCGCGTGCGCTATGGGGATCACCGTAACATCGGGGTCTTAATATCGCATAATGGAGCTGCTTTTATGCTATTTTGGCTTCAGGATGGCGAATTAAAAGGCCGTCATTCCATAGGAGGCAGCCGTCATTCTGCGTCACGTGACATGTTTACGAGATTAGGGGTGTAGGCGGGCATATTTGGAAAAGGATGAGCGCGTGCGCTATGGGGATCACCGTAACATCGGGGTCTTAATATCGCATAATGGAGCTGCTTTAATGATATTTTGGCTTCAGGATGGCGAATTAAAAGGCCGTCATTTCATAGGATGAAGCCGTCATTCCGCGTCAGGTGACATGTTTACGAGAGTAGGGGTGTAGACGGGCATATTTGGAAAAGGATGAGCGCGTGCGCTATGGGGATCACCGTAACATCGGGGTCTTAATATCGCATAATGGAGCTGCTTTAATGCTATTTTGGCTTCAGGATGGAGAATTAAAAGGCCGTCATTCCATAGGAGGCAGCCGTCATTCCGCGTCATTCTGCATGTAAAATATGTGTAATGGTCTTAGCAAGAAGTATACCAAAAATATAGTTGATATGTGCAAAATTTTCAGAAATATTAATATATAAGTCATTTTCTCCCATTATAGTCAATTGGCATTCCTTATCTGCAGACAACACTGTCATTCCACTGTCATTCCACTGTGCTATTTTAATGCTATTTTGGCTTCAGGATGGCGAATTAAAAGGCCGTCATTCCATAGGAGGCAGCCGTCATTCCGCGTCACGTGACATGTTTACGAGAGTAGGGGTGTAGGCGGGCATATTTGGAAAAGTATGAGCGCGTGCGCTATGGGGATCACCGTAACATCGGAGTCTTAATATCGCATATTGGAGCTGCTTTAATGCTATTTTGGCTTCAGGATGGCGAATTAAAAGGCCGTCATTCCATAGGAGGCAGCCGTCATTCTGCGTCACGCGACATGTTTACGAGATTAGGGGTGTAGGCGGGCATATTTGGAAAAGGATGAGCGCGTGCGCTATGGGGATCACCGTAACATCGGGGTCTTAATATCGCATAATGGAGCTGCTTTAATGCTATTTTGGCTTCAGGATGGCGAATTAAAAGGCCGTCATTCCATAGGATGAAGCCGTCATTCCGCGTCAGGTGACATGTTTACGAGAGTAGGGGTGTAGACGGGCATATTTGGAAAAGGATGAGCGCGTGCGCTATGGGGATCACCGTAACATCGGGGTCTTAATATCGCATAATGGAGCTGCTTTAATGCTATTTTGGCTTCAGGATGGAGAATTAAAAGGCCGTCATTCCATAGGAGGCAGCCGTCATTCCGCGTCATTCTGCATGTAAAATATGTGTAATGGTCTTAGCAAGAAGTATACCAAAAATATAGTTGATATGTGCAATAATTTCAGAAATATTAATATATAAGTCATTTTCTCCCATTATAGTCAATTGGCATTCCTTATCTGCAGACAACACTGTCATTCCACTGTCATTCCACTGTGCTATTTTAATGCTATTTTGGCTTCAGGATGGCGAATTAAAAGGCCGTCATTCCATAGGAGGCAGCCGTCATTCCGCGTCACGTGACATGTTTACGAGAGTAGGGGTGTAGGCGGGCATATTTAGAAAAGGATGAGCGCGTGCGCTATGGGGATCACCGTAACATCGGGGTCTTAATATCGCATATTGGAGCTGCTTTAATGCTATTTTGGCTTCAGGATGGCGAATTAAAAGGCTGTCATTCCATAGGAGGCAGCCGTCATTCCGCGTCACGTGACATGTTTACGAGAGTAGGGGTGTAGGCGGGCATATTTGGAAAAGGATGAGCGCGTGCGCTATGGGGATCACCGTAACATCGGGGTCTTAATATCGCATAATGGAGCTGCTTTTATGCTATTTTGGCTTCAGGATGGCGAATTAAAAGGCCGTCATTCCATAGGAGGCAGCCGTCATTCCGCGTTATTCTGCATGTAAAATATGTGTAATGGTCTTAGCAAGAAGTATACCAAAAATATAGTTGATATGTGCAATAATTTCAGAAATATTAATATATAAGTCATTTTCTCCCATTATAGTCAATTGGCATTCCTTATCTGCAGACAACACTGTCATTCCACTGTCATTCCACTGTGCTATTTTAATGCTATTTTGGCTTCAGGATGGCGAATTAAAAGGCCGTCATTCCATAGGAGGCAGCCGTCATTCCGCGTCACGTGACATGTTTACGAGAGTAGGGGTGTAGGCGGGCATATTTGGAAAAGGATGAGCGCGTGCGCTATGGGGATCACCAAAACATCGGGGTCTTAATATCGCATATTGGAGCTGCTTTAATGCTATTTTGGCTTTAGGATGGCGAATTAAAAGGCCGTCATTCCATAGGAGGCAGCCGTCATTCCGCGTCACGTGACATGTTTACGAGAGTAGGGGTGTAGGCGGGCATATTTGGAAAAGGATGAGCGCGTGCGCTATGGGGATCACCGTAACATCGGGGTCTTAATATCGCATAATGGAGCTGCTTTTATGCAATTTTGGCTTCAGGATGGCGAATTAAAAGGCCGTTATTCCATAGGAGGCAGCCGACATTCCGCAATATTCTGCATGTAAAATATGTGTAATGGTCTTAGCAAGAAGTATACCAAAAATATAGTTGATATGTGCAATAATTTCAGAAATATTAATATAAAAGTCATTTTCTCCCATTATAGTCAATTGGCATTCCTTATCTGCAGACAACACTGTCATTCCACTGTCATTCCACTGTGCTATTTTAATGCTATTTTGGCTTCAGGATGGCGAATTAAAAGGCCGTCATTCCATAGGAGGCAGCCGTCATTCCGCGTCACGTGACATGTTTACGAAAGGAGGGGTGTAGGCGGGCATATTTGGAAAAGGATGAGCGCGTGCGCTATGGGGATCACCGTAACATCGGGGTCTTAATATCGCATATTGGAGCTGCTTTAATGCTATTTTGGCTTTAGGATGGCGAATTAAAAGGCCGTCATTCCATAGGAGGCAGCCGTCATTCCGCGTCACGTGACATGTTTACGAGAGTAGGGGTGTAGGCGGGCATATTTGGAAAAGGATGAGCGCGTGCGCTATGGGGATCACCGTAACATCGGGGTCTTAATATCGCATAATGGAGCTGCTTTTATGCTATTTTGGCTTCAGGATGGCGAATTAAAAGGCCGTCAATCCATAGGAGGCAGCCATCATTCCGCAATATTCTGCATGTAAAATATGTGTAATGGTCTTAGCAAGAAGTATACCAAAAATATAGTTGATATGTGCAATAATTTCAGAAATATTAATATAAAAGTCATTTTCTCCCATTATAGTCAATTGGCATTCCTTATCTGCAGACAACACCGTCATTCCACTGTCATTCCACTGTGCTATTTTAATGCTATTTTGGCTTCAGGATGGCGAATTAAAAGGCAGTCATTCCATAGGATGAAGCCGTCATTCCGCGTCAGGTGACATGTTTACGAGAGTAGGGGTGTAGACGGGCATATTTGGAAAAGGATGAGCGCGTGCGCTATGGGGATCACCGTAACATCGGGGTCTTAATATCGCATAATGGAGCTGCTTTAATGCTATTTTGGCTTCAGGATGGAGAATTAAAAGGCCGTCATTCCATAGGAGGCAGCCGTCATTCCGCGTCATTCTGCATGTAAAATATGTGTAATGGTCTTAGCAAGAAGTATACCAAAAATATAGTTGATATGTACAATAATTTCAGAAATATTAATATATAAGTCATTTTCTCCCATTATAGTCAATTGGCATTCCTTATCTGCAGACAACACTGTCATTCCACCGTCATTCCACTGTGCTATTTTAATGCTATTTTGGCTTCAGGATGGCGAATTAAAAGGCCGTCATTCCATAGGAGGCAGCCGTCATTCCGCATCACGTGACATGTTTACGAGAGTAGGGGTGTAGGCGGGCATATTTGGAAAAGGATGAGCGCGTGCGCTATGGGGATCACCGTAACATCGGGGTCTTAATATCGCATATTGGAGCTGCTTTAATGCTATTTTGGCTTCAGGATGGCGAATTAAAAGGCCGTCATTCCATAGGAGGCAGCCGTCATTCCGCGTCACGTGACATGTTTACGAGAGTAGGGGTGTAGGCGGGCATATTTGGAAAAGGATGAGCGCGTGCGCTATGGGGATCACCGTAACATCGGGGTCTTAATATCGCATAATGGAGCTGCTTTTATGCTATTTTGGCTTCAGGATGGCGAATTAAAAGGCCGTCATTCCATAGGAGGCAGCCGTCATTCCGCGTTATTCTGCATGTAAAATATGTGTAATGGTCTTAGCAAGAAGTATACCAAAAATATAGTTGATATGTGCAATAATTTCAGAAATATTAATATATAAGTCATTTTCTCCCATTATAGTCAATTGGCATTCCTTATCTGCAGACAACACTGTCATTCCACTGTCATTCCACTGTGCTATTTTAATGCTATTTTGGCTTCAGGATGGCGAATTAAAAGGCCGTCATTCCATAGGAGGCAGCCGTCATCCCGCGTCACGTGACATGTTTACGAGAGTAGGGGTGTAGGCGGGCATATTTGGAAAAGGATGAGCGCGTGCGCTATGGGGATCACCGTAACATCGGGGTCTTAATATCGCATATTGGAGCTGCTTTAATGCTATTTTGGCTTTAGGATGGCGAATTAAAAGGCCGTCATTCCATAGGAGGCAGCCGTCATTCCGCGTCACGTGACATGTTTACGAGAGTAGGGGTGTAGGCGGGCATATTTGGAAAAGGATGAGCGCGTGCGCTATGGGGATCACCGTAACATCGGGGTCTTAATATCGCATAATGGAGCTGCTTTTATGCTATTTTGGCTTCAGGATGGCGAATTAAAAGGCCGTCATTCCATAGGAGGCAGCCGTCATTCTGCAATATTCTGCATGTAAAATATGTGTAATGGTCTTAGCAAGAAGTATACCAAAAATATAGTTGATATGTGCAATAATTTCAGAAATATTAATATAAAAGTCATTTTCTCCCATTATAGTCAATTGGCATTCCTTATCTGCAGACAACACTGTCATTCCACTGTCATTCCACTGTGCTATTTTAATGCTATTTTGGCTTCAGGATGGCGAATTAAAAGGCCGTCATTCCATAGGAGGCAGCCGTCATTCCGCGTCACGTGACATGTTTACGAAAGGAGGGGTGTAGGCGGGCATATTTGGAAAAGGATGAGCGCGTGCGCTATGGGGATCACCGTAACATCGGGGTCTTAATATCGCATATTGGAGCTGCTTTAATGCTATTTTGGCTTTAGGATGGCGAATTAAAAGGCCGTCAATCCATAGGAGGCAGCCGTCATTCCGCGTCACGTGACATGTTTACGAGAGTAGGGGTGTAGGCGGGCATATTTGGAAAAGGATGAGCGCGTGTGCTATGGGGATCACCGTAACATCGGGGTCTTAATATCGCATAATGGAGCTGCTTTTATGCTATTTTGGCTTCAGGATGGCGAATTAAAAGGCCGTCATTCCATAGGAGGCAGCCGTCATTCCGCAATATTCTGCATTTAAAATATGTGTAATGGTCTTAGCAAGAAGTATACCAAAAATATAGTTGATATGTGCAATAATTTCAGAAATATTAATATAAAAGTCATTTTCTCCCATTATAGTCAATTGGCATTCCTTATCTGCAGACAACACCGTCATTCCACTGTCATTCCACTGTGCTATTTTAATGCTATTTTGGCTTCAGGATGGCGAATTAAAAGGCCGTCATTCCATAGGAGGCAGCCGTCATTCCGCGTCACGTGACATGTTTACGAGAGTAGGGGTGTAGGCGGGCATATTTGGAAAAGGATGAGCGCGTGCGCTATGGGGATCACCGTAACATCGGGGTCTTAATATCGCATATTGGAGCTGCTTTAATGCTATTTTGGCTTTAGGATGGCGAATTAAAAGGCCGTCATTCCATAGGAGGCAGCCGTCATTCCGCGTCACGTGACATGTTTACGAGAGTAGGGGTGTAGGCGGGCATATTTGGAAAAGGATGAGCGCGTGCGCTATGGGAATCACCGTAACATCGGGGTCTTAATATCGAATAATGGAGCTGCTTTTATGCTATTTTGGCTTCAGGATGGTGAATTAAAAGGCCGTCATTCCATAGGAGGCAGCCGTCATTCCGCAATATTCTGCATGTAAAATATGTGTAATGGTCTTAGCAAGAAGTATACCAAAAATATAGTTGATATGTGCAATAATTTCAGAAATATTAATATAAAAGTCATTTTCTCCCATTATAGTCAATTGGCATTCCTTATCTGCAGACAACACTGTCATTCCACTGTCATTCCACTGTGCTATTTTAATGCTATTTTGGCTTCAGGATGGCGATTTAAAAGGCCGTCATTCCATAGGAGGCAGCCGTCATTCCGCGTCACGTGACATGTTTACGAGAGTAGGGGTGTAGGCGGGCATATTTGGAAAAGGATGAGCGCGTGCGCTATGGGGATCACCGTAACATCGGGGTCTTAATATAGCATATTGGAGCTGCTTTAATGCTATTTTGGCTTTAGGATGGCGAATTAAAAGGCCGTCATTCCATAGGAGGCAGCCGTCATTCCGCGTCACGTGACATGTTTACGAGAGTAGGGGTGTAGGCGGGCATATTTGGAAAAGGATGAGCGCGTGCGCTATGGGGATCACCGTAACATCGGGGTCTTAATATCGCATAATGGAGCTGCTTTTATGCTATTTTGGCTTCAGGATGGCGAATTAAAAGGCCGTCATTCCATAGGAGGCAGCCGTCATTCCGCAATATTCTGCATGTAAAATATGTGTAATGGTCTTAGCAAGAAGTATACCAAAAATATAGTTGATATGTGCAATAATTTCAGAAATATTAATATAAAAGTCATTTTCTCCCATTATAGTCAATTGGCATTCCTTATCTGCAGACAACACTGTCATTCCACTGTCATTCCACTGTGCTATTTTAATGCTATTTTGGCTTCAGGATGGCGAATTAAAAGGCCGTCATTCCATAGGAGGCAGCCGTCATTCCGCGTCACGTGACATGTTTACGAGAGTAGGGGTGTAGGCGGGCATATTTGGAAAAGGATGAGCGCGTGCGCTATGGGGATCACCGTAACATCGGGGTCTTAATATCGCATATTGGAGCTGCTTTAATGCTATTTTGGCTTTAGGATGGCGAATTAAAAGGCCGTCATTCCATAGGAGGCAGCCGTCATTCCGCGTCACGTGACATGTTTACGAGAGTAGGGGTGTAGGCGGGCATATTTGGAAAAGGATGAGCGCGTGCGCTATGGGGATCACCGTAACATCGGGGTCTTAATATCGCATAATGGAGCTGCTTTTATGCTATTTTGGCTTCAGGATGGCGAATTAAAAGGCCGTCATTCCATAGGAGGCAGCCGTCATTCCGCAATATTCTGCATGTAAAATATGTGTAATGGTCTTAGCAAGAAGTATACCAAAAATATAGTTGATATGTGCAATAATTTCAGAAATATTAATATAAAAGTCATTTTCTCCCATTATAGTCAATTGGCATTCCTTATCTGCAGACAACACTGTCATTCCACTGTCATTCCACTGTGCTATTTTAATGCTATTTTGGCTTCAGGATGGCGAATTAAAAGGCCGTCATTCCATAGGAGGCAGCCGTCATTCCGCGTCACGTGACATGTTTACGAGAGTAGGGGTGTAGGCGGGCATATTTGGAAAAGGATGAGCGCGTGCGCTATGGGGATCACCGTAACATCGGGGTCTTAATATCGCATATTGGAGCTGCTTTAATGCTATTTTGGCTTTAGGATGGCGAATTAAAAGGCCGTCATTCCATAGGAGGCAGCCGTCATTCCGCGTCACGTGACATGTTTACGAGAGTAGGGGTGTAGGCGGGCATATTTGGAAAAGGATGAGCGCGTGCGCTATGGGGATCACCGTAACATCGGGGTCTTAATATCGCATAATGGAGCTGCTTTTATGCTATTTTGGCTTCAGGATGGCGAATTAAAAGGCAGTCATTCCATAGGAGGCAGCCGTCATTCCGCAATATTCTGCATGTAAAATATGTGTAATGGTCTTAGCAAGAAGTATACCAAAAATATAGTTGATATGTGCAATAATTTCAGAAATATTAATATAAAAGTCATTTTCTCCCATTATAGTCAATTGGCATTCCTTATCTGCAGACAACACTGTCATTCCACTGTCATTCCACTGTGCTATTTTAATGCTATTTTGGCTTCAGGATGGCGAATTAAAAGGCCGTCATTCCATAGGAGGCAGCCGTCATTCCGCGTCACGTGACATGTTTACGAGAGTAGGGGTGTAGGCGGGCATATTTGGAAAAGGATGAGCGCGTGCGCTATGGGGATCACCGTAACATCGGGGTCTTAATATCGCATATTGGAGCTGCTTTAATGCTATTTTGGCTTTAGGATGGCGAATTAAAAGGCCGTCATTCCATAGGAGGCAGCCGTCATTCCGCGTCACGTGACATGTTTACGAGAGTAGGGGTGTAGGCGGGCATATTTGGAAAAGGATGAGCGCGTGCGCTATGGGGATCACCGTAACATCGGGGTCTTAATATCGCATAATGGAGCTGCTTTTATGCTATTTTGGCTTCAGGATGGCGAATTAAAAGGCCGTCATTCCATAGGAGGCAGCCGTCATTCCGCAATATTCTGCATGTAAAATATGTGTAATGGTCTTAGCAAGAAGTATACCAAAAATATAGTTGATATGTGCAATAATTTCAGAAATATTAATATAAAAGTCATTTTCTCCCATTATAGTCAATTGGCATTCCTTATCTGCAGACAACACTGTCATTCCACTGTCATTCCTTTTAGTATGTCACCTATAAAATGACAGAAGCAGATTGGTACTTTATCTCTTTCTGTGTTGTAGTACTATGCAATGTGCAGCATAGCTAGTGATTACACACATAATGATAACACTTCCGACACTTCTGCCTGCCATCGACCATCGATGATTAGAAAACATCGATGGGTTATGCCCGATGCCGAATAGTTTTGACATCGATGGAGGAGAACCAGATGGTTTCCCACCATCGATGTCAGGCTTAACTGAATAGTTTCATTTTTCTTTTTTCATCTAGGGCTGGGACACCGAGCATAGCTTCGCCCCCGACACCCGTGAAGCCCCGCCCCCGTATTTTGATTGGCCCAGAGGCTAATCTTTCAAAGCAAATGGATGATATCCATCGATATATTAAAACATCGATATCATCCATTGCATACTTATATACTATCGATGGTCAGTTGCACTTTTGCAATCGATGGTAACCATCGATGGAAAAGGCAACGATGGCCATCCCACCATGACCGTTTCCATTCCAACCGTGACGTAATTGGTGCTCCCGGAAGTGCACGCCCTTCTCACAACTAGAATGAGATTTGTAAATGAAGTGAATTTGGAGCTGCCTTTTATGCAAGGTAATCTAGCGGCCATTTTCTAGGAGCCAAGTTTGTCTACAGCGTATTTCTATGGCTTATTCTTGATGGCTGCAGAACGTAGCATGTTCTTTTTTAACTTCATTTCTTCACTTTAGTGTTTGGAACAGGGTCTGTTCCGGAGGTAGGTCATGTTACATGTTTGTCTCAATGGTTATTTGCTGCTGGCGTTTTACCGTGTAGGTGAGAGCAGGGTTTTTAGGCATCACTAATTGCATAAAAACAAATTGGTGTTGTTATAATTTATTTTGTTTGTTGTGCAGCAAATCGGAATTGATTTTGATTCGAAACGAATAGTGCGGTGATGCCAGTGTTCTCTCCCTAACGTCAATAGCTATAAGCAATGTGCCATTGTGTCCCGGGAGTGCTTATTGCTATTAAATATGTCTAATACTGTCTGCCCTGCATGTTAATAAAAACAATACTTGGTACTTCCTCATCTTTTTGGCCACCACTACGCCAGTTACATTAGCTGCTATATTCGCCATTGTCTCCCGCTACATAAGGATTTTTGGCGAGGGAACTGTTACAAATCCTGTGTCCACGCCACCATCTTTACCTTTAGTAAAGTTGTGGCAAGTGAGGCGAGTGAACGATGATGCTACGTAAATTCCGTAGCTTAAGCGGTGGCCGCAAAGATGAGGAAGCACCCAATACTTTAATTATAAGTGGTAATGAATATTTCAGATGTTGATTTTAGTTAGCAACTTACTCAGATAAAACAGATAAGGTGCGTATACACGGGGGAGATATATTGCTCAGCAATATATTGCTCAGTAATATATTACTTAGTGTCTCCTTTTCATCAGCGACCAGAGATGGTCGCTGATGAGAAGGAACCTCTGCCGGGGGAGCCGCAGAGGTAATCAGCTGGTCGCAGGAGCAAGCTCCTGCGACCAACGTTTAGAATAGGGCTGAAAACGGGAGCGCGGGGCACACTCCCATCACTGGCAATATGGTCGCCAGCAACAATATTCCCAGTGATTTCAGCCCCTATCGCCCCCGTGTGTACACAGCTTTACTTTTAAAAATCAGTAAGGCCTCAGGACCCCACACACTGCATTTTTTGTAGGTCTCACCGAATCGCAAGGGAAATAATTAGCTCCACCTGTGGATCTTTTAAAATGTGTTAGTGAGTAATGAATGCACCTGTGCACATGCCTGGTGACCTAGAAAACATGAACTGTGTGGGGTCCTGAGGACGGAGTTTGAGAAACCCTGCCCTAGAACGTTTATCTCATGTTATTTTGCATATGTTGTAATGGCTTGAAGCTACGTTAGCACTGTCCTTTTATTGTTAATAGCATAATTTATATAAATAGCACCACAAGGGATCCACAGTGCCCAGTTACAGAGTTCATAAACAAGTAATCAAAATGTGACTGACGGCCCACATACACTTGTGCACTATTTTCCTGTGATTGCGGTGATCAGTTATATGAGAAGATTCCAATTTGCATGTGATTGACAAGGGTGGTCCCTTGGGCATCGTAGCTGAGCCTGTGAGTGACACAGCTGCACAAGCAATCTCTTGGACTGCTTCTGAGCCAGGCAGGCTTGGCTGGGATTGCGTCCGATATATCTCATGCAAAAGAACTGCTTGCTCAAGGGTGATTGCGTTCGTGTTCTCCGAGGGGAGAAGGCACACAAGTATATTTATTTATTTGGTACTTATGTAGTATCTGGACGCCCGATTTTCTGATTGTATGCCTTACCTTAAGATGCGATTTGATGCGATTTTGCATAGGATTCCATGTTAACAAGGTCCTGTTCATTTCCCCACTATCCAAGTGGGCATAGTTGATTTTATATAGCGTGGCGAGCGGACGCAGAAAACATTTTAAGTAATCCGCGGGGCTCGCGCTCGCCACGCTTTCTAAAATCAACTCTATGCCCATTTGGATAGTGGAGAAATGAACAGGACTATGTTAACATTGAATCCTATGGAAAATCGCATTGCATGCGATGCGATGCGATTCAATGTGATTTTCCAACCCGATTTGAAAATCTGGCGTCCAGATACTACATAAGTACCATTTATTTATTAACAGTTTCTTATATAGAGCATACATATTCCGCAGCGCTTTACAGAGTATAGTTGAACATTCACATCAGTCCCTGCCCCAGTGGAGTTACAATCTATATTCCCTACCACATATACACGCACACAGACATTCTAGGGTTAATTTGTTGGGAGCCAATTAGCCTACCTGTATATTTTTGGATTGTGGGAGGAAACCAGAGTACCCGGAGGAAACCCACGCAAGCGCGGGGAGAATATACAAACTCCGCACAGTTAGAGCCATGGTGGGAATCGAACCCATGACCTCAGCACTGTGAGGCAGTAATGCGAAGTATATGCAAAGCTTTACAGTTCAAGACCGTATAGTACAGGGTATATAAAATATGGTACTTGTGTATTATCACGGCGCCCACGATGTTCATCGTACTGCATCGCATGCAATATAGCGGCATGCGATGCGATTTTTAATTGTACAAGCACCCTGATGGGTGCTTACAATGTTAAATGCACCCCCCATTGTCAACGCCACCCCCACTATCAACGCCAACCCGAAGCGTGGCGAGCTTGAGAGGGGCGGCGGTACGCGTCCTCCGACCTTTTCATACCCCCACTAGCCACGTTGGCGTGGAGTTGATTTTAGATAGTGTGGCGAGCGCAGCGAGCCACCGAGCCCAAAGCGTGGCAAGCAGACGCAGAATACATGTAAAGTAATACGCGCCCCCATATGCTCACCACACGATCTAAAATCAACTCCACGCCAACGTGGATAGTGGGGGTATGAAAAGGACGGAGCACGCGTACCGCTGTGCTCGCCACGCTTTGTGTTGGTGTTGATAGTGGGGGTCGCGTTGACAATGGGGGTGCATTTAACATTACAAGCACCCATCAGGTTGTTTGTACAATTAAAAATCGCATCGCATGCCATTTGCTGGCATGTGATGCTATGCGATATTTAATTGTACATTCCATGTCATTTAACGCGAACATCGCATACCTTATTTAGTGGTATGCGATGGGTGCCGTGATAATACACAAGTACCTAAAATATCTGCACCAGCAGATGATAATGAAATAAGTATTGGGGTGGAGTAAAACTGAGGGGTTAGATGCCATCGAAGGAAGTATGGCCATGGTTTAGGTAATAGAAGGAAGTGGGTGCTGCTCGTGACAGCTTACATTCTAAAGGGGGATGGGATACTTTATATGTGTGCCTCCAGACATAGAAGTCTTGTTCTTAACATTTTTTTTTCTATGTGAAGTGGTTTTCAATTTATTACATACATTTTTCTATGATTATTTCTTTCCAAACATACTGTAGATTGTCTGCTGTAAGGAAATATGTATCGACCGAGTAAGCTATATCGAAAAGGGGTTACATACAATCATGGAAAATATGTAAGTGCCCATTGATTTAACAGTCATAGCGGTGTGTGTGTGTGTTTTTGTTACTACTGTTGCATTAAATTTTCTTTGTTTGTAAATAGTGATATGTAAAAAAACTCCTGCCACTCGTTCTTTTCTTTGTGAATAAGATTAGCCCTATTACTCTTGATGTAACATAACAGTGTAAAGCCATGAAAGCCATTGCTGTCCAAGCAGGTAAATGCTATTCTACCAGTACTTGACACCCTGGATAAACATGAATGGGCCTGACGCTCCTTGCAAATGTATCAATAAATCTGATTTGATACACCTACTGTGTAAACTGCTTTGTGAAAAAAGTGCTGTAGTATTTCAAACTTTCACCACTTAGAAAAAAGACTTAGTAATGTATGGCAAAATGCCAATTAAGGCCCCCATACATTATGAGATTTATCTGACCTGTAAAATTGCATCTGATTTCCCCTGAACTTCGGAGCTGGCGGAGGACAGGAGTGCACGGTGGCGGCAGCGGAAGACAGGAGCGCTGGTGGGGAGCGGTGTACATACCTGGCTGGGGACCAGAGCTGTCAGGCGGCGGGACTCAGTAGTGGCAGCATATGACTTTGAAACACTGGATGGCCCTCTGATTGGCTGATGCCGCTGAGAGAGAGCTCTCAGCCAATCAGCGTCCGCCTGAATGCTAGGCCGCTGATTGGCTGAGAAAGCTATACGTTTGGGGTAAAGAAAAGATAACTCTTTTTTTGGGGGCACTTTCTTAAATTATTATACTTTTACTGTCATAACATATAAGGGATAATCCAAAACATCAAACAGTGAATATTTTGGGAGTATGCAGGCTATTTAAGAGGAAGTTTGGGCAGTTGGGGAGAGAGAGAAAAAAGGGGAAAGTAATATGTAATTTTTAATTGTTTTTAATGCTTGTGGGATGGATTGGGTATGTGGTATCCACAAGGCTGTGATATTATAGGTCAACACACATATTTAAAAATGGTGAATGTTTCAGCTTGTTCCAGTCAAGTTGTCCATGCGTGGGGTTCCTTAGAATTCCCTGGACAATTGATCTTTTTGGCTGATTTTTTTGTTTTTTTCAATGCTCTGTGGCTGTGCAATATTCTTATTGCTTACTGGGATATTGTCCCATATAGCAAAAAAACTCGTGATAATGTGAGTATTTAAAATGCTAAGTGATATTAAAATGGCGATAATGTTCTTATACAATGGTGACGGCCACTATGACAGGAAACCCTTTAAATTGGCGCCCATGCGCTAGGTTATGCAGAGTGCAAGTTCGTCTGAGGTTTGAATATTTGGGAAATCAGATGTGCACCCCTAGGGTCCCAACTGTCCCGTGTTTACCCGTGTGCCCGTAGGGCAGTGAACGGGTTAAACAGTACACAGATTCAGGGGCCGCTAATTGGGGGCAACAGAAGAAAGAAAACTGGGATCTGCTTTTGGGGCTCAGCTCCTGGATCACCCCTGATGGAAATACCAGCGCAGGGGGTCACTCTTTGGCTGGCCGCAATGAGAGTCCCTTAGCGAAAGTAATAAGATTGAGATAATAGCACAAATAGGATTCAGCAGGTATTGGTCAGCTATGTATGTACTATAACAATGTTGTAAATAGTTATAATCTATCTTCAATATTCCACAATGTGTTCATACAAATTGCAAAGCTGCAATAATTTACTAAGCCTTTGAACGCACAAATATATGTTTGGGAATAATAATTTCTACCAATAGCTGAAAGAAAAGAACCTGCTGGTATCAATATCTCACAAAAGAAGAATTACTGTCAAAAAGATTTTTAGGTACATCTCTGTGATCACAGTGATATGGATTTTGTGATCATTACATCCCTTGATAATTACTCAGACTTTAATATCCATTTGCTCATACTTCGAAAAACAGGTACTCAATATACACTATCCAATTCAAACTCATCCAATTTCTTGGGCGATATTTATCGCTTTAAGTACCTCTCACTATATTAACTGCAAACTACGTATATGCACACTGCAGGCACCATTACTCTCACTTACATAGTACATGAGGGATATGCATAGGTTTAGGTTTGACCAAGGTCCTTATAACTGGTCAAACAGAGACATTTGTTCATACAAATATTTAGACATCACGTCCCAAACCATGGCATTTTACTTATCCTTCTGATGTGACTTCTGTCTGTGCTTAAATAGCCCCTGGGTCCTCTCTGTGGCCGTCTTTCCACCCTGCTGTACGCGCGTTTCGCCGAGTAGGCTTGTTCACCAGTGTATTGCTTTTATTAAAATGTGTGCTTTATATACCTCTTGTGTTAAACGGCGATTGCCGTCAGCTGTTATTATTACAGCTAGTAACCCGTCCGTGCGGGTATCCCATTGGTGGTTGCTTGTGGATAGTAACTCCCCCTTCCATCCCCATCCTCTGATAGGTCACTGGGGATCGAGCCCCCCTACGTTTACAACGGGGTGACGCACGGCTCTCCCACGCTGATGTGGGGAGTTATCCTAATGCCGCGATCATCCTCCTGTGAGACTACATGTCCCACAGTTCTTTGCGCCTGCACATCGCGTATCCTAGCAGGGCAAATAGTACTAATCTCCGGTGCTCTCTATTTTATTTTAGTTGGTCCGCTCTATGTGGTGGCCGCACCATGCACCTATTTTATAGCTGGGATCATGCCATTTTACATGCGATATTGGTGTATATGGCAAACTACATTACCCACAATCCTCCGTTAGGATTGTTTTCCTCTGTTCCGTATATGAGTCCCATGTTGTCATGGTGATTTTTGTCAACAAATTTCAGACTGATTTCAAATATGCTTATAGTCAGTTGTATCGGAGGACATTTCCAGAGGTGAACAGCCGCAGAGATTTATTTGTATGGAAATAGGATGTTCGTTTACTTTAATTTGGTAAGACAGAACTGTGGCTCTAATATTGTTCAATATGACAGGACGCCATGGCTGGGATGAGTTGATATTTAGATATTGTGGACATATTTAGGGTCTGGCCGAGAAATATAGTAAATAGGTCACTTAATTCACTAATGAGGGTGTTATTTAAAGGGTAACATACTCTTATACCAGATTTGAAAGATTTTGTTAGGTTATGTCTTATTTTACGTAAGATGGGTGATTATTTTACTGTGCTATTTAAGTAGTTATTTAGAAGTGCTAGTGCTCCTCATTCTTAGTTAATCGGTGATAGTGAGCAATGGGCTGTTAATTTATATTGTGCTGAATTGTGTTACTTTAATAATCATGTGATGCTCATATATTTGTTATATTTTAACTATTACGTGAACTGATCTGGTTTATGATATATTTAATCATAGTGAAGAATAGTGTAAATCTATGTGACACTGCAACTTAAAAAGTGAAAGGTGAAAAAAATTTTGAAAGGTGAAATTTTTTTTAATTAAATAGGAATATGAGTTGTCTGTACCTCTAAATACGTAAGTATCGTCTTTTTGACCTATGTTACTTTTGTATCTCTGAAGAATTCATATTTCTTTATATATTTGTTAGTTAATTTTTAATTAGCATTTTAAATACTCACATTATCACGAGTTTTTTTGCTATATGGGACAATATCCCAGTAAGCAATAAGAATATTGCACAGCCACAGAGCATTGAAAAAAACAAAAAAATCAGCCAAAAAGATCAATTGTCCAGGGAATTCTAAGGAACCCCACGCATGGACAACTTGACTGGAACAAGCTGAAACATTCACCATTTTTAAATGTGTGTTGACCTATAATATCACAGTCTTGTGGATACCACATACCCAATCCATCCCACAAGCATTAAAAACAATTAAAAAATACATATTACTTTCCCCTTTTTTCTTTCTCTCCCCAACTGCCCAAACTTCCTCTTAAATAGCCTGCATACTCCCAAAATATTCACTGTTTGATGTTTTGGATTATCCCTTATATGTTATGACAGTAAAAGTATAATAATTTAAGAAAGTGCCCCCCAAAAAAGTTATCTTTTCTTTACCCCAAACATATGGTTATCCATAACTCTGGGGAGCACCACCAACTAGTATATGGTTTTGTATTTATATCTCTAATGGCATAAAAGTTGGTACTAAATGATGGTAGCGATCTAAGAGTCAGTGCAAGCCAAAACCCCCTGTTCCTGGTAACATACAACTATACTGAGTCAGATCTCAGTTTCCGGTCTTAGCACGACACATATTATTCAAGGATATTGCAAATCAAAAATTATAGCATTTGGATAGGGAGATATACAAAGCACCAGATAGTGGAGAATATCCACCCAATAACACAAATAAGTGATTGAGGGATCTCGGTACTGAAAGAATGGCGACCTTTTCTCTTAAAAGTGAACTCCAGGCTAGGAGAAAAAATGTGAGTGATCTGGATAACATCTTCCCGGACCTCAATTTAGGAGAGGGTATTCGGACCGGCTGGAATGAGGACCTAAGTGAACTGAAATATAAGCTACAAAAGAGAACTAGAACATCATGGGATTTGACTACCCTGGAAAACTATTTGAAGCAAAAATTGACACCTAGAGGGCTTAGACCCAGAGTCTTTCCAGCTTTCCAACTGGCCAACGATAGCCTAACGAAAGACTGGGAGGAAACATTATTGAAATGCTTGCAGGATTTGATGTCTTTGTTAATAAAACATAATCACTTGGTGCTCGGCCAGTGGGAAAAAGAAATTGAAGAACTAGGTCTGAAATTGGAACCGTGGGAAAAAGATCCAATATTTCAAAAGAACTTTGAAAAACTGAACAAAGACCTAGACAGCTACGAGCAGGAGATTATTAATAGGAAGAGAAATAAGTTCAACCGAGACCAAAAAGATTTCGAAACCGGTAACATCTTCAAATGGAATAAGATGGAAGGTAAGAGATATATGCGTAAACCAAGAGATGACCCGGGTTATGCCTATTCCGAAACGGAATCATCTGGAGGGGATGATTTCTCCGACAATAGTGGATCAAGCACCACAGAAAGAGATCATAGGCGAGAACAATTCAATGAACAGAAATCTTTTTTAGAGGGTGGACCTGGAGCCAGGGCAAAATATCGACCAAAAGGAAGACGAGGAGGAGCCGGAAGAAATCAAAAAGAAAATCCCAATTGGATTTATCAGCAATCCTCCAGATACCCAGTCAGGGAGAAGTAGAAAATATTGAAATAAATGAAGAGGGAAATTTGAAAATAATTAATCTATCCACCAAGATACTAACCGCAGAACAGATAAAAGTACTAGAAAAGGGATTGTCCTTTTCTCCGACAAAACAATTTAACCGCTTCCAATGGGAGAAGGACTTGAAGCTTTTTGGGAGGAAGGTACTCCTCAAGAAATTCTTTATGCCAAAAGAAGACACGGGAACAACTGATGCATATATCCAGACAGGAGGATCTGTAAGGATAGAAGCAGAAGACATGGCAGCATTGGCTAGTTTGGAAGAATTACAACAGGAATTAGAAGATGGAGGGAGTACCCCCAATTATTCTCCTAAGAATAGACCTTTGTGTCACAAAAGTCCAACTTCTTCCCCACAGACCAAAACTGCCCACAAGTCCAGATCTTTCACAAACTTGTAGCCCGTGACCTGGATAAACTGTATGATGCCTCTCGCAAAAACAAAACCCAATATAACAATCTCCAAAAGGGAGAGATCCAAGCCATCAAGGAAATCAAGGAATGGGACGATATACAGATTAAACCGTCTGATAAAGGCGGGAATATCGTCCTATGGCCAAATAGTATGTACCAGAAAGAAGCCCTGAGACAACTCCAGGACAAAAAATGTTATGAGAGTATACTTCTCAACCCAACGGAGAACTATAATGATACTCTAAACAGAATACTGGACAGAGCTCTGACAAATGGGACTATACTCAAACAGGAATATGATTTCCTGAGAATCTCCCACCCCAAAACCCCGACCTTTTATCTATTGCCGAAAGTGCATAAAAATCTGTTGGAACCACCAGGTCGCCCGATAGTGTCGGGGATAGGGGGTCTGTCGGAGAATCATCTTCATTGATTTACATCTGTGTCACCACGTACTCACCCTGCCCTCGTATCTTCAGGATACATCAGATGTGTTGCGGAAATTGGACGATATCCGATTAGAAGAGAACTACATCTTGGCAACACTAGACGTCGAGTCGCTGTATACGAGTATACAACACGCAGTTGGATTAGAGGCAGTACGGTATTTTCAGCAGATGGAGAGGCTGACCGAATTCCACACATTCATTGTGGAGTTGCTGGAGTTTGTACTCTCCCGTAATTACTTCACATTCGGAGACCGATTTTATTTGCAGACAAGGGGCACTGCAATGGGGGCGGCGTGTGCCCCTACATATGCAAATATTTTTTTGGGATGGTGGGAGAGGGAAGCCGTATTTAATGATGAGAACGATCGATATACCAAACACATCATTGGATGGTGGAGGTATATCGATGATATCCTACTGATATGGGAGGGAGAGGAAGACATGTTACTATCATTCATCAGTCACCTCAACCAAAATAAGATAAACATCAGGCTTACCCACCACATCAGTAGGCAAACAGTACCATTTCTGGACCTAAATATATATAGAGGCGAAGATAATACGATCCAGATGCAACTATATAGAAAGGATACGGCAACAAACTCCATCTTGCATCAGTCCAGCTCGCACTTCCCACCTACGGTGGATAATCTACCAAAAGGCGAATTTTTACGTCTTCGGAGGAACTGCTCCGACAGACAACAGTTTGAACAACAAAGTGAAGAACTGGGGGAGAGATTAAAGGAGCGAGGATACAGTAAGAGGAGGATCAAACGGGCAAGGAGAGAAGCATCTCAACTGAAGAGAGAAACATTGATCTTCCCCGATAAAAAGAGAGAAAAAGAGACGTTTGTGGGAAACTACTGCAGGGAATGGAAGAATATTCAGCAGATAATCCAAAAGCACTGGTCTGTTCTCCTATTGGATGAAGATCTCTCTCAGATACTGGATCCGAAAGTGGCCATGAGCTGGAGGCGCTCGAAAAATCTAAAAGACGAACTCGTCCATAGCCATTTTTCTAAGACAGCTACTAAACGCCCAGATAGGGTGGTTGGTTCTTTCCCATGTGGAAATTGTAAAGCGTGTCAATACATGCGGAAAATCAAAGAAGTACAGGACAGGCATGGAAATAAAATTAAGATTAACACCTTTTATCAACTGTAACACCACAGGCGTAGTTTACTGTATTACCTGCCCCTGCAAAAAGAATTACGTGGGCATGACAACAAGACCACTCAAGCAGAGGGTATTAGAACATGCAGGATCAGTAAGAAACGCAACAGCAGATCTTGCTAAATTTAAGAAATTGACGTCAGTGGCACGCCACTTCCTGAGGCAACATGGAGGCTCTTTTCAAGAAGCAAGTGTATGCGGACTGGAAAAAATCAGCCTGGGGATTAGAGGCGGGGATTTACAGAAAAAACTCATGCAACGGGAAAGTGAGTGGACCTTTAAACTCGATGGACTCACACCGGATGGATTGAATGAGTACATCAATTATCAGGTCTTTTATCTGAGGAATCTACAAATATATAAAGAAATATGAATTCTTCAGAGATACAAAAGTAACATAGGTCAAAAAGACGATACTTACGTATTTAGAGGTACAGACAACTCATATTCCTATTTAATTAAAAAAATTTTCACCTTTCAAAATTTTTTTCACCTTTCACTTTTTAAGTTGCAGTGTCACATAGATTTACACTATTCTTCACTATGATTAAATATATCATAAACCAGATCAGTTCACGTAATAGTTAAAATATAACAAATATGTGAGCATTAAAGAAAAATGACTAGCGCTCTGGCTATAAATTGGTAATCAATGGTTTACTGATAGGGTGTGGATGTCAAAAACTGCCCAATGTCTAATAGGTGTAATCAATGTCTTAGGAAGATATGACAATGAGGTAAAATGAAATATATTTATTTATCAGGTAGCATGGATGTATTATCAGCATACAAACATGTGGGGTGGGAAAGGGGGGTGAGAGGGAAGGCCCTTGTGGAGGGATCCGGGGAAAGCAAGTATGTGGCTGCAATAGCCTGATTGTCCAAGTTCACAGAGGGATGTATGGTCCCAAAGCAGACACCGCTTCACCTCCTGCGGTGAACGCGGTCTGTGTGCTCTGGATGGGGGTGGGCAGTGGAGGGGAAAACAGTCACAAGTCCCAGCTGCGGTATTGTTCGGTTGCTGAAATGGTTCAAGGGGTCATGGAAAGTGTCCAAGTGGCGCCCAGTCCAGAGCGTCCTCCTGCTGGTCCTGGCGGTGCACCCAACACTTACCTGATACCCGGTGGTGTCCTCTCTACGACCGTCCCACGTCGCGCTGAGTCTGGCTGTGTCCTGCTGGTGTCTGCACAGCCGTGCAGCAGCACCAGTGAAGATTCCGCGTCGCTTCCACAGTAACCTCAGTACTTCCGGGTCCCGCAGCTGTGCGTTCGCCGGGTACCTAGGGTCACTGGAGTAACACGGGCTCGACTCCCGGTGGGGAGGAGGCTGCTGTAATGATGGCTGAGTAATGGTGCTGTGGTCCAACGCGTTTCAACCCCTCTAGGGTCTTTATCAAGGATGATGTTCTGTGGTGTGCTATTGCTTTTTGAAGGTAGTGAGCAAACCCCGCCCCTTAGAGGAGGGCGCTCAAAGGTATTATGCAGTGTCATACCTGTTCTTAAGGTTGCGGATGTCCATTATGAAGAGACTTTGATTAATGTTTCCATACGGGTTGATTTGAAGGGCATGACGGGTTATATGCGGTACCTGATGTTTTGTGAGTTTAATTGAGGAAAAAAGAAGGTTTATAAAAAAAGAGAAAATTTTTAAAAAAAGAGTGGACACGGCATGTGTCGACCCTGTCACATATTGGTGAGTTTAAGTCTCAAAAATAGTGTGATGTTGATACGTATGGGGTAATGCTGTGTCATCTGTCAAATCCCCATGGCGGATGATAATAAAAGTCCAAAATAGGTGGGTCACAGTATCTATCGGATATAAGTCAGGGGCATGTGTCCACGCATGTGTGGACCTGGGGCTGGGTAGTCCTGTCTCCTGTGGGCGTCTGTTGTAGATAGTGGTAGTTAAAAATGGACTGTGTGGAGGGTCGACACTGATTGTGTCGACTCTTGTCTTGAGTTATATGCTAAATCATGTGGGAACAGATTCAATGTGTAGTCAGTCACTATTTGGAAATAATCCCCAGGTTAAAATCTATGTTGAGTCCGTTAGGGGGAAGTGTTTTCAACTGGAAGATCCAGAACAGCTCTCTCCTATCTAGCGTGCCTGCAAAGTCACCCCCCCTCCAGTTTCTTTTAGGTGCCTCAATTGCTGTAAACTGTAGTCCTTTGGGGTCGCAATTGTGTCTGTCCTTGAAGTGAGAGGACACGCTGTGTTGTGTATACCCTCTTTTTATGTTTCTAACATGTTCGTATATTCTCGTACTTAATGATCTTGTGGTCCTGCCTATGTATTCTAAATTACATGGGCATTTGAGAAGATATATGACCCCTGTGGAGTTACATGTGGTGTTCCCTGTATTGAAAGGTTTTGTTCACCGTAGTGGAGTGCCAGGTGGTTTGTGCCTTGGTGCTGATGTTATTCTTTATCTTGCACCCTGAGCACCTCCCACAGTGGAAGAAACCTATGCTATTGGTTAGGGTAGTTTGAGTGGACAGGGTAGGTTTGATGTGATTTTTTGTCAGTTTTTGTTTGAGGTCTGGGGCTTTTCTGTCATAAAAGACAAAACAGAGACCACCGACAACAACAACACTCTATTTATCACGCAATATAATCAGCCCACACCCTTAAGAAAATTCTGAAGAAACATTGGCATATACTACAGGAAGACACAGATCTGAAAGCACACATTCAAGATAAACCTAAACTAGTCTTCAGAAAAGCCCCAGACCTCAAACAAAAACTGACAAAAAATCACATCAAACCTACCCTGTCCACTCAAACTACCCTAACCAATAGCATAGGTTTCTTCCACTGTGGGAGGTGCTCAGGGTGCAAGATAAAGAATAACATCAGCACCAAGGCACAAACCACCTGGCACTCCACTACGGTGAACAAAACCTTTCAATACAGGGAACACCTCACATGTAACTCCACAGGGGTCATATATCTTCTCAAATGCCCATGTAATTTAGAATACATAGGCAGGACCACAAGATCATTAAGTACGAGAATATACGAACATGTTAGAAACATAAAAAGAGGGTATACACAACACAGCGTGTCCTCTCACTTCAAGGACAGACACAATTGCGACCCCAAAGGACTACAGTTTACAGCAATTGAGGCACCTAAAAGAAACTGGAGGGGGGGTGACTTTGCAGGCACGCTAGATAGGAGAGAGCTGTTCTGGATCTTCCAGTTGAAAACACTTACACCCAACGGACTCAACATAGATTTTAACCTGGGGATTATTTCCAAATAGTGACGGACTACACATTGAATCTGTTCCCACATGATTCAGCATATAACTCAAGACAAGAGTCGACACAATCAGTGTCGACCCTCCACACAGTCCATTTTTAACGACCACTATCTACAACAGACGCCCACAGGAGACAGGACTACCCAGCCCCAGGTCTACACATGCGTGGACACATGCCCCTGACTTATATCCGATAGATACTGTGACCCACCTATTTTGGACTTTTATTATCATCCGCCATGGGGATTTGACAGATGACACAGCATTACCCCATACGTATCAACATCACACTATTTTTGAGACTTAAACTCACCAATATGTGACAGGGTCGACACATGCCGTGTCCACTCTTTTTTTAAAAATTTTCTCTTTTTTTATAAACCTTCTTTTTTCCTCAATTAAACTCACAAAACATCAGGTACCGCATATAACCCGTCATGCCCTTCAAATCAACCCGTATGGAAACATTAATCAAAGTCTCTTCATAATGGACATCCGCAACCTTAAAAACAGGTATGACACTGCATAATACCTTTGATGGACAACTACACAGACCAATGAGCGCCCTCCTCTAAGGGGCGGGGTTTGCTCACTACCTTCAAAAAGCAATAGCACACCACAGAACATCATCCTTGATAAAGACCCTAGAGGGGTTGAAACGCGTTGGACCACAGCACCATTACTCAGCCATCATTACAGCAGCCTCCTCCCCACCGGGAGTCGAGCCCGTGTTACTCCAGTGACCCTAGGTACCCGGCGAACGCACAGCTGCGGGACCCGGAAGTACTGAGGTTACTGTGGAAGCGACGCGGAATCTTTACTGGTGCTGCTGCACGGCTGTGCAGACACCAGCAGGACACAGCCAGACTCAGCGCGACGTGGGACGGTCGTAGAGAGGACACCACCGGGTATCAGGTAAGTGTTGGGTGCACCGCCAGGACCAGCAGGAGGACGCTCTGGACTGGGCGCCACTTGGACACTTTCCATGACCCCTTGAACCATTTCAGCAACCGAACAATACCGCAGCTGGGACTTGTGACTGTTTTCCCCTCCACTGCCCACCCCCATCCAGAGCACACAGACCGCGTTCACCGCAGGAGGTGAAGCGGTGTCTGCTTTGGGACTATACATCCCTCTGTGAACTTGGACAATCAGGCTATTGCAGCCACATACTTGCTTTCCCCGGATCCCTCCACAAGGGCCTTCCCTCTCACCCCCCTTTCCCACCCCACATGTTTGTATGCTGATAATACATCCATGCTACCTGATAAATAAATATATTTCATTTTACCTCATTGTCATATCTTCCTAAGACATTGATTACACCTATTAGACATTGGGCAGTTTTTGACATCCACACCCTATCAGTAAACCATTGATTACCAATTTATTGCCAGAGCGCTAGTCATTTTTCTTTATTGCAATTCCCCTAGGTTTGGACAAACCTGACTCAGCAGCCGGCACAGAGGCAGAGCGCCCTTCTCCTAATACTCTCCCAAATATATGAGCATCACATGATTATTAAAGTAACACAATTCAGCACAATATAAATTAACAGCCCATTGCTCACTATCACCGATTAACTAAGAATGAGGAGCACTAGCACTTCTAAATAACTACTTAAATAGCACAGTAAAATAATCACCCATCTTACGTAAAATAAGACATAACCTAACAAAATCTTTAAAATCTGGTATAAGAGTATGTTACCCTTTAAATAACACCCTCATTAGTGAATTAAGTGACCTATTTACTATATTTCTCGGCCAGACCCTAAATATGTCCACAATATCTAAATATCAACTCATCCCAGCCATGGCGTCCTGTCCTATTGAACAATATTAGAGCCACAGTCCTGTCTTACCAAATTAAAGTAAACGAACATCCTATTTCCATACAAATAAATCTCTGCGGCTGTTCACCTCTGGAAATGTCCTCCGATACAACTGACTATAAGCATATTTGAAATCAGTCCGAAATTTGTTGACAAAAATCACCATGACAACATGGGACTCATATACGGAACAGAGGAAAACAATCCTAACGGAGGATTGTGGGTAATGTAGTTTGCCATATACACCAATATTGCATGTAAAATGGCATGATCCCAGCTATAAAATAGGTGCATGGTGCGGCCACCACATAGAGCGGACCAACTAAAATAAAATAGAGAGCACCGGAGATTAGTACTATTTGCCCTGCTAGGATACGCGATGTGCAGGCGCAAAGAACTGTGGGACATGTAGTCTCACAGGAGGATGATCGCGGCATTAGGATAACTCCCCACATCAGCGTGGGAGAGCCGTGCGTCACCCCGTTGTAAACGTGGGGGGGCTCGATCCCCAGTGACCTATCAGAGGATGGGGATGGAAGGGGGAGTTACTATCCACAAGCAACCACCAATGGGATACCCGCACGGACGGGTTACTAGCTGTAATAATAACAGCTGACGATTGCCCCCAATTAGCGGCCCCTGAATCTGTGTACTGTTTAACCCGTTCACTGCCCTACGGGCACACGGGTAAACACGGGACAGTTGGGACCCTAGGGGTGCACATCTGATTTCCCAAATATTCAAACCTCAGACGAACTTGCACTCTGCATAACCTAGCGCATGGGCGCCAATTTAAAGGGTTTCCTGTCATAGTGGCCGTCACCACTGTATAAGAACATTATCGCCATTTTAATATCACTTAGCATTTTAAATACTCACATTATCACGAGTTTTTTTGCTATATGGGACAATATCCCAGTAAGCAATAAGAATATTGCACAGCCACAGAGCATTGAAAAAAACAAAAAAATCAGCCAAAAAGATCAATTGTCCAGGGAATTCTAAGGAACCCCACGCATGGACAACTTGACTGGAACAAGCTGAAACATTCACCATTTTTAAATATGTGTGTTGACCTATAATATCACAGCCTTGTGGATACCACATACCCAATCCATCCCACAAGCATTAAAAACAATTAAAAATTACATATTACTTTCCCCTTTTTTCTCTCTCTCCCCAACTGCCCAAACTTCCTCTTAAATAGCCTGCATACTCCCAAAATATTCACTGTTTGATGTTTTGGATTATCCCTTATATGTTATGACAGTAAAAGTATAATAATTTAAGAAAGTGCCCCCAAAAAAAGAGTTATCTTTTCTTTACCCCAAACGTATGGTTATCCATAACTCTGGGGAGCACCACCAACTAGTATATGGTTTTGTATTTATATCTCTAATGGCATAAAAGTTGGTACTAAATGATGGTAGCGATCTAAGAGTCAGTGCAAGCCAAAACCCCCTGTTCCTGGCTGAGAAAGCTCTCAGTCTCAGCAGCCTCGGCCAATTAGAGGGCCGTCCAGTGTTAAGGGGTATATAGGCAGCTATTTGGGTATAAGCGGGTTATATATGTAGCAACCCACTAACCCTGACACACTAATGTTGACACACGGACAGATATGGACACAGTGATGCCTACACACAGGCAGATGCTGAAACGTGGACATTAACACAGTAACCCTGACATTTTGACACACTGATGCCAACATACAGACAGATGCTAACAAATGGACACAATTATGCTGACACCTAGACAGAAGCCGACACGCTGATGCCAACACACAGGAGCTCACACAGCCAAAGGACACTGACACATTAACCCCAAACACGCTGACACACTGATTCTGACAGACAGATACTAACAATACTAACATACCGACACACCAATGATGACACATAGACAGATGCAGACATACTGATGCCGACACACAGACATATGCAGATACATGGACACTGACACCGTAACCCTGACACATGACACATGGATGCCGACACGCATACATATGGTAACACACTAACACAATGATGCCGACACACAGACATCTGTATTAAGCTCAGTACACACGGGGGCGATAGGGGCTATAATCGCTGGGAATATGGTCGCAGGCAACCATATTGCCAGTGATTGGAGTGCGCACCAGCGATAAATCGCCGGGTGCGCGCTCCTGTTTCTGCCCCATTGTAATCGCTGGTCGCAGGAGCTTGCTCCTGCGACCAGCTAATTACCTCTGCGGCTCCCCCAGCAGAGGTTCCTTTTCATCTGCGACTATCTCTGGCCTCTGATGCAAAGGAGACACTGGGCAATATATTGCTCAGGAATATATTGCTCAGCAATATATTCCTGAGCAATATATCTCCCCCCCGTGTGTACGGGGCTTCACACATATAATATACTCAGTGATATCACCAACATATCACTGATCTGCTCTATTTTATTTTTAAGTAGTACATAAGATATTACATTACACATCATATTCATATTCTTTCATGTACAGGCAGAAAGTGGGATATCTAGTGTATGTGTTGTACATATAATATGTATACAATCTATTTCCTAACACACACATCTTGTACCATGATCGCAGCAGAGATCTGCATGGGGAACTCGCTGTGTGAGAGACTTAATGTAACTTTGTCACCTCTCTCCTGGGTTTCCTTACCTCGCTTCAGCAGCTGCAGAGAGAGGGGGGGGGGGGGGGGGAACAGACATTCATTAGCTGGGGAGGGGGGGGGGGGGGAACAGACATTCATTAGCTGGGGAGGGGGGTCCGGGCTCTGCAGTCCGTCCACTGCTGTCATTCAGCAGCAGGGGAGAGGTGGGGGGAACGGACATTCATTAGCTGGTCAGGGGGTTCCGGGCTCTGCAGCCCGTCCACTGCTGTCATTCAGCAGCTGGGGAGAGGGGGGGTCCGGGCTCTAAAGCCAGTGCAGACATCCAGATTAAAGCAGGGAGGGAAGTCTTGTCACTGCTGCCCTCCCATCGCGCCTGCCCCTTCCTGTGACGCCGGCTGCTGCTTCTACACTGGGGATTGAAGGAGGTCCACAGCGCTGGAAGGAGGTACCCGGAGCTCTATAGATATATCGGATCTGAAACATCGTGGGTGCTAAAAAGCGCCCATGATGGCTCAGATTCCGATATATCTTATGTTCAGCAGGTCCTACCACCTCTGAGCACGGGAACGCGCATCAGATTGGATCAGATGTCACAAACATGTGATTTTGAGCCGATTTCACTTGATTTATCGGCCCAAAGTGCCGAAATCGGCCCAAAGTGCCGAAATCGGCCCAAAATCGCATAGTGTATGGGGTCCTTCAGAGAAAGAGGGAGTTCTGGAACTACATCAAAGGTATTTCTCCTGTAGCCATGGGGACTCAGGGGCAGATTTATTAAGCTTGGAGAAGAGAGAAACTGGAGATAAAGCTGAGAAAAGGAAAAAGGAGATAAAGCACCAGCCAATCAACTCCCAACTGTCTTTTTCAAACACAGCTGATTGGCTGGTGCTTTATCTCCAGTTTATCTCTTCTCCAAGCTTAATAAATCTGTCCCATATATCTTTGTCCTCCCATATACCTAGCTCCCTACACAGGGCAGCACTTTTTTTTTTTTTTTTTTTTAGTGTTTTGACAGTTGGTTACATTTTTGAAACGCTGCTCTGCAGCTATTTTCTATTATTTAAAAATTAATACTGTATGTAGTGAAGCTGCTGCATGCAGTGTTCAAGCTCTCCACATGTCCTACAGTCCACGCACCAGTGGGCTCAGCGATGTCCCCGCAGGCAGCTACTTAACCCATTTGCGCAAAATACAGCATCTAGGAGGGACACTCTAAAGGTGATCCTCTACACCCAAAGACAAAGCAAGTGGAATAAAAATGTAGGAAAGTTCATTCTTCAGTGTTCGGAACACCTATAGTATTGGGGAAGGGACTTCCCCACATTTTTATTCCAGCTGTTTAGCCCATTGGTAGCCAACTCCAGTCCTCGAGAACTACAACAGTTCACGTTTTCTAGATCACCTGGCTGTGGCACCGGTGCACTCATTACTAACTGACCCAATATAAATGATCCACAGGTGGAGCTTATTACTTCACTTATGATTCTGTGAGGACACATGGAAAACAATAACTGTTGGTAGCTCTTGAGGACTGGAGTTGCCTACCCTAGTGCAGGTTGGACCTGCGTGAGTATACTCTGGACCAGTTAAGTTGCATGGAAGTTATTTCCCATGTCCCTTCACCTTAAAGAGGCTGAGCTTCTGGACAAGTGAAAAGCCTCTCCCCTCCAGATCAATGTGGTTATTCTAATTGATTTGCTCAGATGCGTATAAGCATCCTTCCTTT
>NC_139221.1:187494770-187544770 GCF_055691185.1 Crinia signifera
TATCTCTATATATATCTCTGTATTAAAAACAGCATGGCGGTTCATGCAGGAGGAGTGTGGTCTTTGAGTGAAGTGCTACATTGGATATTATGGAGGAAGCCTCTCAGAAATTACCAACATTGC
The DNA here is from genome assembly GCF_055691185.1 of Crinia signifera. Lineage (NCBI taxonomy): Eukaryota > Metazoa > Chordata > Amphibia > Anura > Myobatrachidae > Crinia > Crinia signifera. The sequence continues at coordinate 187,494,894 of NC_139221.1, forward strand.
TGCCCAGGTAGGTCCTCACAGAGGACTGGTTATTAGCAAAAAGGTTTTTCTATGATAGTTAGTGAGGGTTTCTATTTTTGTTTTATTATAGTGTGCCTCCTGCAGCTGTGCAAGAAGAGGAATGTGAATAAATCGTGTTTATCATGTGATAAGGCGTTCTCTGGAGATGCAGCAGAGGCATTATGTGTGGATTGTTCAAAGCAGGGAGATACAGAACCATCGGTGTCAGATCAGTTAAATAACATGATGGATTGGATGAAAAAGAATTTTGTATCTAAAGAAGAGTTTAATAACAAGAGGTCTAGATCACAGACTAGCCTTAGCTATGATGAAGACATAGCACAAAATTTCTCTGATGATAATGGTTCATGTGTTTCAAGTGTGGAATCTGGAGAATTGGTCGAGGAGGACCGCCATTTTGATCTAGAAGTGGTAGAATTAGTTCTGAAGAACTTATATAAAGCATTAAATTATAAAGAACCTGTTAAGTCAGAAAGTGATGCGTTATTTGAGGATAGAGGAAAGAAGAAACGGTGTTTTCCAGTGCACAAGGTTGTGAAAGATATTATAATGAAAGAATGGCTCAATACTGATAAAAGAGTGGGTACGTTTAAAAGGTTAGACCGTATGTATCCGGTACAGGATGAGGAATTCCTGAAATGGTGTGCCATCCCAAAGGTAGACGCAGCGGTAGCTGAGCTGTCTAACCAAACAACTATTCCATTGGAAGACGGAGCATCGCTGAAGGATCCAATGGATAAAAGAATGGAAAATGCATTCAAAAGATTGCATATAGCAAGCTCCATTTCCATGAAGTCTGGAGTGGCGGTTGCGTCAATATCCAGAGCTCTTAGTTTGTGGTGCGGAGCGTTACCGGATGATCTTCAGGAGAAAACTCCTAGGGATCAAATCAGTAAAAAGCTAACGCACATACAAATGGCAGTCGAATACATGTGTGAGGCCTCTTTAGATGTTATTGATTATGCAGCGAAAGCTGTTACATCAGGAGTTGTGGCTATAGAAGAGCTTTGTGGCTCAGGACCTGGGCAGCAGACTGCCATTCCAAAAATAGATTGGCGATGTTACCCTATGAAGGCTCATTTTTATTTGGTACCAAATTGGATGCCATGATTCAGAGAATGTCTGGGGGAAAGTCAGTCAGGCTCCCTCAGGACAAGAGCGAAAAATTTGGGAGTGTGTACCCAAGACAGAGCTTCAGGCAAGCAAGGTCATATAGACCAGGTCACTCGTATAGGGACAGATATGCTCCAGCAACCTCCAGAGCATTTTTTCGTCAGTCAGTGAGAAGAGGTTTTCAGAAACAATGACTGTCCAGCCCCCATGGAATCCTTACCAGTAGCGGGAAGATTACAAAAGTTTTGTAAATATATGGACCCAGTCGGTTCAAGACAAATGGGTTATAAACATAATAAAAGAAGGATATCTGTTAGAATTCCTTACAAGACCAAGAATGAGTCAATTTTTTGTTTCAAGACTTCCAGTATCCAGAGAGGAGAAAGAAGCTTTTAAAGGGATTGATAGACTCGAGAGCAGACGAGAAAGTCCCTCTGCCAGAAAGAGGTTCGGGGTTCTATTCCCGCTTATTCGTCATTAAAAACGGTGTCTGGAGGATTCCAAACTATCCTGGATTAGAGAAAACTGAACAGGAACATGTGGAAGAAAAAATTTGGTACTTGTATACCTTCACGGCTCCCATCGCATGCCATGCGATTTTGATCACAAATGCATCCAAATGCATTTAAATTAGTAGCAAACATGTGAAATGCACCCCAAATGTCATTTTTCACACTGTACCACCCCCACTATCAACGCCAACCCGAAGCGTGGCGAGTGGCGGCGGTACACGTCCTACGACCTTTTCATACCCCCACTATCCACGTCGACATGGAGTTGAGAATAGAAAGTGTGGCGAGCGCAGCGTGGCGAGTGGACGCGGATACCTTCACAGGTATCCGTGTCCCCTCGCGGGCTTCGCAGGTATCCGTGTCCGCTCGCTGTGCTCGCCACACTTCGGGCTCGGTGGCTCGCTGCGCTCGCCAGGGGTGGTACAGTGAGAAAAATTACATTTGGGGTGCATTTTACATGATTTTAACACATGTCCATGATTTCAGTGAAAATTTACATCGCATCAGATCGCATGCGATGCGTTTTTTCCCTGTACGATGCCCATCGTGGGAGCCGTGATACTACACAAGTACCAAAAATTCCATATGGAAACGGCGAAGACAATCCTTATGTGTCTAAGGCAAAAGGACTACCTAGTATCCATAGATCTAAAGCAGGCATGTCCAACCTGCGGCCCTCCAGATTTGCTAAAACTACACATCCCAGCATGCCTTGCCACAATTTGGCTATTAGGGAATGCTAAAATGATGGCAATGCATGCTGGGATGTGTAGTTTTAGCACATCTGGAGGGCCGCAGGTTGGACATGCCTGATCTAAAGGATGCCTATTTCCATGTTCCCATTCGAGAAGCAGACCGAAAATATCTGAGATTTTGTATCAAAGAGGAGCACTTCCAATTCACATGTTTGCCGTTCGGCCTAACGTCGTCACCAAGAGAGTTCACGAAAGTTCTGGTAACCCTAATAGCGTGTCTCAGAAGAAAGGGCATCATGATTTGGGCCTATCTGGAAGACTTGCTAATATCAGGCCGATCAAAAGAAGAAGCAATAAAAGCATCCGAACAAGTGATACAATTTCTGCAAGATCACGGTTGGCTCATGAATTGGGACAAAAGTCATCTAGTACCGTCACAAAGTATACAGTTTCTGGGGATAAAAATAGACCCCATAAAATTCGAAATATCATTATCCGAAAGAAGGTGCGAGAAAATCCAGGAGCTACTGCAAGTGGTCCAGTCAAGAAGATACGTCCCGTTAGGAGTGGCTCTAAGTCTGTTAGGAATGATGGTTTCGGCCATCGACATCGTACCTTGGGCAAGGTGGAAAATAAGGCCGTTTCAATGGGCCCTTCTAAAATATTCAAAAGGTCAGTTTGACATGGACAAAATAATAGTAATTCCTTGTTCAGTAAAATAATCACTTCTATGGTGGGAAAGCGATCGTCTGAATCAGAACTTCTTCGCTATTGAGTCCTCAGTTCAAAGTCATCACAACGGATGCGAGAGCAAGGATATGGGGAGCGCAAGGATATGGGGAGCGCATTTCTTGAACAAAAACTGCCAAGGGTTGTGGTCCTCACAAGAAGCAGAATGTTTGTCCAATCTAAGAATTAAAAGCAGTATGTCGTGCAATCGAAAGTTTTCAGGAAGAGATCAGTGGGGCACATCTTCGTATCTTTTCAGACAACGTTACTATGGTAACATAAATCAACCATCAAGGGGGTACAAAGAGTGCATCACTAATGTCAGAAGTAAAGAATATCATGGATTGGGCCGAGGACAACTTGCTCTCAATATCAGCTCTTCATGTCCCAGGGAAGAAGAATCAGGTAGCGGACTTTCTGAGTCGAAACCGCATCATTCCAGGAGAATGGGAATTGGACGATGGGGTTTTTCAGACTATAGTGGATCGATTCGGACAACCCGAAATAGATTTAATGGCAACTTCCGCGAACAAGAAACTTCCCTATTTCTTTTCAAGATACCCTGCATGGGGCTCGTCAGGAGTGAATGCCCTGTCACAGAATTGGCAGTTCAGTCTGGGTTACGTGTCTCCCCCCCCCCCCCCCCCCCCCCCCTTTGCATTAATCCACAGAATATTGAAGAAAGTCAGGGAAGGACAAGCAGAAGTTATTATTGTCCTTCCATACTGGCCTGGTTTCCGGTAGAGAGCATGTCGGTGACAACCCTATTCGTTTTGCCCCTGATACCCAACCTCCTGAAGCAGGGACCAGTGTATTATCAAGAACCGGAGGAATTGCATTTAATGGCTTGGAGATTGAGAGGCAGATTCTGAAGAATAAGAATTTGTCATCAGCAGTAATCGACATCCTCCTGCAAGGAAGAAGGTGTCGTCAAGTATTTATTATAGAATTTGGAAAATTGTGGCAGAATGGGCAAAAGACAAGTGTGATTTCTTTAAAGCGGGATATCCTCAGGTATTGAGATTCATTTGTGATGGTTTTCACATAGGCTTAGCAGTGGCTACCTTAAAGGTTCATATCTCTGCACTAAGCATCCTATTGGACATGAGACTTGCAGATCACGGGTTAATAAAACAGTTCTGTCAAGCTATTAAGAGACTTCGTCCAAGGATTAAATCAATTGTCCCTCAATGGGATCTTAATTTGGTATTGAATGTCCTTATGTTACCCCCATTCGAGCCCATGGATAGATGCAAGTTAAAATTTCTGACATGGTCTGAAGATGGTCTTCCTGGTGGCTGTCACATCAGCGAGGAGAGTAGGAGAACTTCAAGCTCTGTGGGCAAAGGAGCCTTACTTAAAAAAATTTCATGACCAGTTAGTGCTCAGAACAAATCCAGCGTTTCTTCCTAAAATAGTATCATTTTTTTCACTTAAATCAGGAAATTATCCTGCCATGTTTTTTCCCAAACCCAACAAATGAGAAGGAAAGGAATCTTCATATGTTGGCTGTCGTCAGATCCATGAAAATATATTTGGATAGGACGAAGAATTTCAGGTCAACTGATTCATTGTTCGTGGTCCCTTTGGGTGCATGGAAAGGGCTCACACCATCAAAACAGACCAATTCTAGGTGGTTGAAGGAAACCATTGCATTTGCTTATAAAAAGGTTGGACGTCAAGTCCCGAACATCATTAAGGCACACTAGGCTAGAACAATGTCAGTATCATGGGCAAGAGGCAAACGTGTCAGTAAGAGACATATGTCAAGCAGCAACCTGGTCATCTATTCACACGTTTTCCAAACACTATGCACTGAACGTTGCAAGGGACCAGTTCGGTGGAAAGGTCCTAAGTCCGGCTATGGCTTAAGGTATAGTATTCCCTCCCATTTATGCTTTGATGCATTCCATTGTAAAGGCTGCCATGAAGTAGGAAGAAGAAAACAACGGATTATGCTTACGATAATTCCTTTTCTTCGGAATACTTCATGGCAGCCCATAAATTATTCCTCCCTTATTTGTCGTTTTTTTCCTAGGATCTATGGCGGAGAGAGTCAAAGACGAAGGGAGAAGAGGGAGGAGCTGGCTTATGTAGGAAGGAAGAAGAGGAGGATCCTAGGAAAAATCTACCTGTCTATACTTGGGGAAGAAGGGGTTAAACACATTGTAAAGGCTGCCATGAAGTATTCCAAAGAAAAGGAATTATCGTAAGCATAATCCGTTGTTTTCACATTTCATATATCAGTGCACTGTAAAGAACAAGACATACAACACTTAACATATAGAGAGGCACAATGGTAGTTTTGAGGCTTGTTTGGCTATGTATGCATAGCCAAACGAGCCTCAATACTACCATTGTGCCTCTCTATATGTTAAGTGTTGTATGGTGTGTCTTGTTCTTTACAGTAAACGATTACTTGACGTGTATTCCGCGTCCCCTAGCCTCGCTTCGGGATCGTTTTCCGCATCCGCTCACCACGCTTTGGGCTAACTTGGATAATAGGGGTGGGTACTTGTTTCCTAGCATGGCTCCCCCGATTTCCATCGTAGTGCATCACATCGCATCGCATGCAATATAGCGGCATGCAATGCGATTTTTAATTGTACAAGCACCCTCATGGGTGCTTACAATGTTAAATGCACCCCCATTGTCAACGCCACCCCCACTATCAATGCCATCCCGAAGCGTGGCGTGCGCAGCGCTACGCGTTCTCTGACCTTTTCATACCCCCACTATCCACGTCGGCGTGGAGTTGATTTTAGATGGTGTGGCGAGCGCAGCGAGGGATGCGGAATACATGTAAAGTAATCCACGGCCCCTCGCGGGCCTCGCTGCGCTCGCCATGCTTCGGGCTTGACACACTATCTAAAAACCACTCCGCCGACGTGGATAGTGGGGGTATGAAAAGGTCAGAGGACGCGCACCGCCGCCCCTCCGGGAGCACTGCGCTCGCCACGCTTCGGGTTGACAATGGGGGTGCATTTAACCCATCAGCGAGCTTGTACAATTAAAAATCGCATCGCATCACATGCCACTTGCTGGCATGCGATGCTATGCGATATTTAATTGTACAGGGGCATTTTCCCAAGCATCGCATATGTTATGCCATGGTATGCGATGGGTGCCGTGCTAGGAAACAAGTACCTGGCACACCCGTGCAAGGATGGAATAGCATGCAAATCGTCAGGAAATGGCCAAAAATCGGCAACATACGACGAAAATCGGACGCTAAATCTCATCGCAGATCGAATTGCCCGCAAATCTGTCGATATATCGTTTGCGATTTCGTATGCGATTTACATTAAATCAGGCGCCCAGATAATTCACAAGTACCGATATTTTTTCCTAAAAATTGTCTTTGATATATTTTTTGAGTAAGCAGCGCCACCTAGTGGCATCAGCATATTGCTGTTACTGCACCACTCCACTGCTGCTAATTTAGCGGTACATAGGGGTATATTTATTATAGCGGCGCTAAGCGCTATAACAGTTCCTGCTTTGTCTCATTAGCGAGGCGAAGCAGGAGGGGACACCGACAAGATCAACTAAGATCTTGCCGCCGAAGCGGGGGAGCGCTAACTCCCCCCTCCGGCGATGTCCCCTCCAGCTGACAGCGCATCAGTTAACTGTCTCCTTCCGGCCGGCCGGCTGGACTGCGCATGTGCGGGATCTCGCTACTCATGCGAGATCCCAGCGCAGCTCAGAGCCAGCAGCAGGGACAGCGCTGTCCCTGCTGTAGGCATAGGGCATCGCCGCCTGCAGCTGTCGAAGTCGATAGCGGCAGGCGGCGGAACGGTCAGCGATGCTGACCGTTCATAAATGAGGCAGGGGCGCAGCACGAAATATCGTAGCTGCGCTATGCCTCCTGCCCCACGCCGCCGATAAAGTATCCGGCCCGCAGGTGTGATAGATCAGGGGAAGCGCTATCCCCTGATCGTTAGTTAATAAATCTACCCCACAATCCCTCTGAAAGGTGGCTGCAGCTGTCTCCTATAATAAGAATTTATATCTGACCACCAATCAGACCAGCGCTGCTGTGTGACCACAGGTCACTCTTTATATTTTCCATCATTTGTATTGAAAATATTTTCACTGTTTTAAAGTAAAAATATTTAAGCAATTTTTATTCTCATGTATGTTAACTTGATTTTTTTTTGTTTAGGAAAAATCACACTACAAGTGTAAAGTAAGTGATTGGTTATATATTTTAGTATTTTAAAAGGACTAAAATCAAATAATTCTACAATTTCCGACATCCTAAACTGTCCCACTATGTTCACATGTGTCATGACTTACCATTCTGCTTATATGTCACTACCATATTTAGCATTGTGATGAAGCTTACTGAAATCCCAAACTCATCTTTCCCTGTTTCTAATTTCCCTGTAGAAATATGTTCTCTTCAAGTAAAAATCAAATAATAAAGAACAAAAATAACAATAGTTAATGAGAGCCTTTTCAGCTTGAATATGGACAGATCCAGGCTTCTGGATATAGTTTGAGTAATTCATTTGGCTACGGGAAGTTACCTGTTTTGATTTTATTTTGAGTAGGTCAAAGCAGTGTTCTTAGAAGCAAAGTATTGTATGGTATGGGATTTATACACTAAGTAGGCTAGACTTCTGGTACAGGTTGAGTCTCTCCTATCTGTTATTCCAAAAATGAAAGTGTTCTAAAAGCCATAGGTTTTTTGGGTCCATGAGATGTGACTTAACACTTTGCACTAGTCAATATCCAACACTAGCTATATGGTACCCAGGTCACTCTCCTGCTGTATTTGTCTGACTCCGGTAACACCAACTGAACTCTGGCTGCTCCGCGCACCTCTGAAGTGCACCAGCTTTCACATCTGAGTTAGTCATTATGTATCTAAATAAATCTGGGTACTTATGTATTATCTGGGCTCCCATGTTACATGCACCCCATTTTTTCATACCTCTACTATCCAACTGCGCATGGAGTTGACTTTATATAGTGTGGCGAGCGGGCTCATAATAAAAATGGGAGCCCAGATATTACATAAGTACCTAAATCTGAAATGCTGCTGGTCCCAAGCATTTTGAATATCTGAGTGTACACTTGAAGTGTAATGTCACTACGAACTAATTTTTCACAAACCTTGCGGACACATTTATTTGTTTACAGTTTCTTAAATAGCGCAGCAGATTCCGTTGCGCTTTACAATAGTAAACAGTGATAAGACAAACTGGGTAACAGACAGACTTGGAGGTAGGCGGGCCCTGCTGCCAGCTTACAATCTATAGGGATATAGGGGGGAAACACAAGGACAGGCACCAGTAATAGCATAGCAGTCCCACCAAGTTACAAGTCCAGAAGGGAAGCTATATAATACATAAGTGCCTCGGAGGGTTATGCATGTAGAGCTTAAATATGATAGGCTTGCCTGAAGAGGTGAGTTTTCAGGGAACGCTTGAAAGTTTGGAGACTGGTGGAGAGTCTTAATGTGCGTGGAAGGGCATTCCATAGGATGGGAGCAGCCCGATGAAAGTCCTGTAATAGTGAATGGGAGCTAGTGATCCGTGCAGAAGAGAGACGCAGATCTTGTGTAGAGCGTAGTGGTCGAGATGGAAGATATTTTGTGATAAGCGCTGAGATATATGCTGGTGCAGTATGGTTAATAGCTTTATATGTAAGTAGAAGTGTTTTATATTGAATACGGTAATATACAGGCAACCAATGGACACATAGATCTCATCATTATCCCTGGGTAATTCAGGAGATAGGAGCTGGTTTTCACACGATATATCTCAGGTCTGGATAAGAATTGTACAACTTGAATTATTCTGCCTGTGGCATCTCCTTAATCACGAAGTAAAATAATAAAGATTGCATATTTTAAGGGACAAAGAAGCATCCTTATTCCTTAATAGTGAATGGAAGCATGCAGGTTAAACCTAGTACAATTACATTTTTAAGGCTGTACAATAAAATCCGTTTCATTTTAGTAGGACATATTTTACTACATTATTTCAGTCATATATCATTTTTTGTACTGCATTTTCAGTAATATTGAACCTTATCCTCAGTACAGCTTGTGTATCCCTTATACAAAATGCTTGGGACCAGAAGAATTTTGGATAACTGATTATTCCGTATTTTGGAATATTTTTATATTTGAATGAGGTATCTAGAGGTGTCTTACATTTATGTTGTACAAACACATCAACTTTTTTTTTTTTTTTTTATTAGGTAGTTTTTTTATTGAATTTTTAGAAAACACGAAACCCTTAGTAGCAAGACCGCATATATAATGATACATAAGTAATATAGTGAGTGAAGATAGCACACATTGAGTATATGATAATAATCTAGTACAGTAGGTATAATCTACAAATTGACAACAGAGAAAGTAATATGATATAATAACCCGTACACAGGATAAACAAATTAGTAAAACCCGAAGGCGCCATTCGAGTGAACCATCCAAAAAAAAAAAAAAAGTTTGCAGGGGTATCGTTCAAATGATATAGTATAACAGTAAAAGGTATAGGTGTAGCCTCTCCACTAAATATATGTATATAAAAAGGAGGTAGTAGATTTACGTCATAGTGAAAAGCTGTCTTGCCACAAACAATATCCCAAATATGAAAACAAACCTCCCTACAACCCACTAAGCCCAAAATAACCCTCCCCGTAACCCCCCACCCTGTATGACCTATCCCCAACTCTAGGTATACCTCGATCCCAAATAACCCCAACTAGCAATGCTAACTATCTAAGCCTACCCTAAAACCCAACCCTCCCACCCAACCTAAAACTGATAGAGGACATATGGACTGTTGGGGGTAGTGACCCATTGGCCGCTAATTGAATATCATCAGAGTAGAGTGAAGCAGCAGTATGGAACTGTAACCCTCCCGCCGATACACAGTAATATCAGCCTTAGACTATATAGATCGAACTATACAATGTAAGCACACACCAGTACATAGACCATAAGAAAGCGCACAAGCCAAAAAGAACTTAAATATCACAGGACATATGCATACAAAGCATTTCTAAAAAAATATTTATAAAAATTAGAAAAGGGCAAAAATGAGAGGAGATATCATTCCAAGTTAGAATGGAGCACTAATCCGGCCAGTACCATGTCATCACCAATGCCCACAGGAGTAGGACATCGAATAACCTCACTCCCAGGCACTACATAGTCAATTATAAAACAGCAAACAGTCCCAGCTTCAGGCAGACCCTTAGATGGGTATACATCACGAGTATCGGTATAGTAGTGATGGTAAGAGCTGCAGGTACAAGAGGTGCAGGCAAGCCTCCCTGATCGATTTAAGTACAGTGTCCAGGACTGCAGGTAGAGGACAGGACACCACCCCGCATGTTGTCAATCTGGTGCAGAAGTCTAGTAGTGGAGGCAGAAATTGCGTGCAGTATTTGTTGGACAGCAGATCCCATTGTTCCTTAGCTGAAAAATGGCCTCAGATATAGATGGCACACACTGCCAACTGTATAGAGGAGATTGACCGCTTTAGGAGCAAGCCGTAATAGTGCACTATTAATACATTCTAATCCAGGGGAGCTCATGGAACCAAATATACAAAAGGATCAGTTAGTCTGACTGCTTGCAGGAAGTCCCGGCCACAACAGGCAGTGGAGATTGGCACACAATTAGTGGATATTAAGCCACAATATTATGTAACCCGAGTGCCAGATAGTGGGAGTGAGAGCTAATTGTGGTGCATCACCACTTCAAATAGTAGAGGAAGCATAGACATTTCAATAGATGCAGGAGACATATGTCACAGGCTGTATAACAAGATATACCTCACCCAGGTAATCATGTGCCACAGGAGACCTTTTGATCCTGCAGGTTGTAGCTTCAATGTGCGTCTCTCAACTCAGGGGAGAGGGAGATACAGGAATGGAGCACAGGAGAGGAATTGTGGTGGAGTCCAAGCCACCAGTTCCCTCCAGCAGAAGTAGATCGTTGCAGGTGCCGCGGCCCAGGAGAAGGTCAGGCAAGATGGCGCTGGCCCCTCTGTGCGGCCAAGCAGCGCGCCTCAGCGGAGACGGCTCCCGCTTCTCACTGCCAATCTCCCAGAGTCACCAGACACCTCCACCCGCCCACACACCCGGCAGGAGGCACCCACTCAGACTCAGAGTATATGTTCGCGCTCTGAGAATGCCGGCACCCAGCAAGAGCCGCCGGAAGACCTAAAATGGCGCCTGCATCCAAGGGAGAGGACACACGGATTCTAGAAGGCCCAGGTCTCCACAAGCCACCAGGGAGGACCACGAGTGATGCAGGAAGCACAGGAACAGCTCTGGAGCCAGGAGAGGTAAGTAGAGAGCTTCCGCGGGTCCCGGGGCAGGATATATTTAAAAGGATATTGCCGGAGCTCTCAGTCCCCGCACCCGCTCACATTGCCGGTCAGGCCATGCCCCCACAAACACATCAACCTTATGAAATACACACACATATATTTTATTTGTGCATGAAACAAGGTTTTAAAACCTGAAACAAAGTCTGTGTCCTAGCGACAGCTACTCATGGGGCCACGTAACACTATCGCTATGGGGCATGCGCACACAGAGGTTTTTGCTTCATTTCTAAGCGATCTATTCATATCGCTAAAAAAATATGCTAAATATATGGCTACGTAATAAAAATTTTGTAAGACTAAAAATAAATCTGTTTTTCTATGTAAAAGAGTTTGAACACTATACTTACTGTACTCAGAGGGATACAGTCATTGGGTCACCACCAAGCAGGTCGACAGTCATTAGGTCGATATGGTTTTTTTTTGTGCTGACAGGGCGGTATTTCATGCCCTACAATCCACTAGGGCGTGGTAGGAGAATAAAATAGTGTGCCAAGCGTAGCGAGGCACCATGCCCAAAGCATGGCGAGCGTACGCAATGCTACGTTTTAGTGTTTTTGTTGACTGTGTCGACAATCGGGTGAAAACATTTTTACAACAATAAACTTGGTGACCTTATGATCCTGTCAACCTTAAGCCATGTTGCCTAATGCTTGTCGACCTACTTGTTGGTGACCTAATGATTCATACCCTACTGATACACCTAGAGAATATATGACAAATTAGTAATGAAAATGCAATGCCTCTTTCTCATATCAAGAGGCCGAGGGTAGACCTGCCCTCATTTACGTATTTTCTAGAAGGGTGTTTATATCAATAAAGACAATCCCTTTAAATTCAAGGTTTTTTTTTTTTTTACAGTATATACGGTAAGTGACTGAAATATGTGCAGTTCATCATCAGTTAGGCGCTGTTATAAAAATTCATAGTTCATATTTCTTTTCCGTAAACTAGTGTTTTTTTCCCTCTGTAGGACTGTGATCTTTCATGTACATCAGCCCAACAATTAGATCAACATCTTAAGGGAGTAAAGCATCGTGTAAGTTACATAAATAAAATAAAATTAATTTTTGCCTCTAATGAGACTGAAAATAGTTACATTGGCAGCCCAATCCTTGCAGAATTCTTGAAATATGTGAACAGTGACTAGCTTATTGTTGTCCAGAAACAAAGAAGAAATTGTCATCTTTTTTTTCTTCGTCACTCCTCCCTTAAGATTTTCAGGGTAACTTTCTTCCTTTCTTACAAATGAAGATAATTAATGCTCTTATCCATCTTAAAATTATTTGTGTAGGTCAGGGGTGGCCAAACCGGTCCTCGAGATCTACCAACGGTCCACATTTTCCATGTTACCTAGCTGGTGCACAGCTGTAGTGATTACTAACTGTCACATTTTAAAACATGCTGCATTCATTCCTACTATAGATCCACAGGTTGCCTGGAAAACATGTGTAGGTGATCCTTTCTTTATTTCTGTGGTTGAACAAATTATTTAACAATAAAAGGGGTATTTAATGTGTGGATTTTCCGGCTAAAAAATAACCGGCCATTCCTATTTGCGGCTGTTTTTGGATGGTTTTTCCACCAATTTAGGTTTACTTTGTTTAAAGTTGAATCTGAATTGGTAGAAAATACACTGCTAAAAATAATAAAGGGAACACTTAAACAACACAATGTAACTCCAAGTCAATCACACTTCTCTGAAATCAAATTGTCCACTTAGGAAACAACCCTGATTGACAATCAATTTCACATTCTGTTGTGCAAATGGAATAGACAACAGGTGGAAATTATAGGCAATTAGCAAGAAAGGAGTTGTTTTGCAGGTGGTGACCACAGACCACTTCTCCACTCCTATGCTTTCTGGCTGATGTTTTGGTCACTTTTGAAAGCTGGCGGTGCTTTCACTCTAGTGGTAGCATGAGACGGAGTCTACAACCCATACAAGTGTAGTGCAGATCAACCAGGATGGCACATCAATGAGAGCTGTGGCAAGAAGGTTTGCTGTGTAGTGTCCAGAGCATGGAGGCACTACCAGGAGACATTCCAGTACATCAGGAGATGTGGAGGAGGCTGTAGGAGGGCAACAACCCAATAGTAAGATCGCTTGCTCCGCATTTGTGCAAGGAGGAACAGGAGGAGCACTGCTAGAGCCCTGCAAAAGACCTCCAGCAGGCCACAAATGTGCATGTGTCTACTCAAACGGTCAGAAACAGACTCCATGAGGGTGGTATGAGGGCCCGACATGCACAGGTGGGGGTTGCGCTTACATCCCAACACCGTGCAGGACGTTTGGCATTTGCCAGAGAACACTGATTGGCAAATGCCCTGTGCTCTTCACAGATGAAAGCAGGTTCACACAGAGCACATGTGACAGACGTGAGTCTGGAGATGCCAAGGAGAACGTTCTGCCTGCAACATCCTCCAGCATGACCAGTTTGTCAGTGGGTCAGTAATGGTGTGGTGTGGCATTTCTTTGGGGGGCCACACAGCCCTCCATGTGCTCTCCAGAGGTAGCCTGACTGCCATTAGGTATCGATATGAGATCCTGAGACCCCTTGTGAGACCAAATGCTGGTTTGTGTACTATTTCAGGTAATGCTAAGCAATAATTTTCTTGCACATATTTAGTGCCACTTACATATCATGTCCTCAGCAGTGAGTGCTATTCTAAATGTTCCCAGTAGTGCTTTTAGCAAGAATTTTCAGTACTTATGCAGTAGCCGGGTGTCCAAATTAGATATGTCTGCTTTCGTAAGGAAATCGCAACGCATGTCCTGTTTTAGTGTCATGGCATCAAAAGATAACTTATTAAAGTTATCCAGAATATTCAAGTTGCAGTTGAATTTCTTTGCAACGCATCATTATATGCAGTCAGGCTGGCGGCCCGAGCGAGATAATATAAATGTGGGGAAATGCATGCAGTGCCCTTGAAACCCGATTGTCTGCCACAAATTGGTAATGTTTAAATCGGATCCACACAGAATGGTATATTCAATTAGTCAAAACTGCCGTTTTGTTAGAAAGACAACAGTTTCCGACTGATTTGGGTCTGAAGGGATTCCAACCTATTCAGTAAGGTCTGTTTTTTTTCCCGACAGGTCTGAGTGTTCCGACCTGTTGGAAACCAGGTGAATTGGCAGAATAACCACCAATCCATGTGCTTTTGTCAGAAACGTGGCCAAATCCGACTGGTTTTGGCCCCATTTCCGACAATCTCAATCCAACTTTAAAACAGTCCAGATGAGGCAGGGAGGACGGCACCGGGTGTCAGCAGTCCTCTCATCTGCCGTAGAACCGCCTGCCTCCTCCCGTCGCTCACCCGGTCCTGGCACCGGGCAAGCAGCTACCGGCGCCCTATTTGCCCTCCCTCCTCTGTGCCTCACCCGGCACCGGTCTGTTGAGCAAAAGCAGCCAAATCTCACAGTTGGATTTTGCGGCATTGAATAGTGCATTTCGGATCCATTCCAACAAATGAATTTCGGAATGGATCCGACTTTATTTAAATATACCCAAGAGTATTGCTTGATTTAATTTAATATTTACAATGCCTGTTCCAAACTAAAGTCAGGAGTTACAACTGTTTTAAGATAACTACAATAGCTGTTTTTAATGCATGCTTTTCTTTCCTCCTAATCCAGTTTAAGACATTCAGAGGCGGTCCTGAAGAAGGTAATGCACACTTTTTTTCTGAACAGTTAATGTAATTGAGTAATGTAGTAAAAAAATAAAGGTGTCCTTTTTTGAGTACATCATCTTATGGCCCTCATACATCATATTTGTATTGTGGCAATGTCATGTTCTACTAATGGCAATGTTAGGGAATCATGAATATTAAAAACAGACTCCTCTATGCGAATAAAATAGTTGGGAGCATCAAACAGGGCATTTTTAACATGTTTAATTTCCCTAATTCCCCAATTGATAGCTGATCGTTGCTGGTTGACGGCGTAGAGAATTGGGTCGTTGACATATGAGGGCCATTACAATTCATCAATTTTTTTCTTTAATGTTGGGTGACTTTATGTTTGTTTGCATGCTGCCTCTTAAGGAAACACATTGCAGGTGTTTTCAAAGCATAAAAATAGAAAATGAATTGAATACATTTTTACTGCACATTCTCCCCAGCATATTATCAACCAGTCCCAGAATTAGTCGGCCTGGGATAATTTGTGTGATTGTAGAATGGGTCTGAATGTTAAGGAGCTCTCTACATGAAAACCAGCCCTAGGCTGCTCAGCAAATGACAAACTCCCGTGGAATCGGTAATTGTGTTTAAGCACTATAGCTAATTTTTTACAATAATGTGGCACTGAGGGACTTAAAAAAACAAAACAAAAAAAAACTAGAATTATACTCACCGATAATTCCATTTCTTCTTCGAGATCCCATGGCAGCCATACTTAGGGATATTTCCCTATTGCTTCATCTTCGACTGTGTTTTTTTTTTTAGAGGCTCCGCCCACCTTGGGTATATTAGAGTACTCCTCCTAAGGATGTATGTAGATTGCAGCAATAACAGGCACTCCTCACAGACAACTTATTTAAGAAAAGAATAGACACCCATTACAGTAGGTAATTGTCAACGTTTCGAGTTAGAGACTCTTTATCAAGACATGAAAAAAGAACATACATGTACTTAAATTTATAGTAGTGATCAAATAAAACAATCACCGGTGCAATCAGCAGCTCCCTGCGTGTGCGCCCCACGGGAGTCCTATGACGCCATCTGAAAATGCATAATAATGAGTGACACCTAAACGAAACACACAGTGCATAGAAGGTTAAAAACAAAACAAACGATCATCAAACGATCATCCTGTTACAGTGTATCATAAATTGTATAAATTCAAGCTACTTAGCTACATTACACATATTGGAAAAAAGGAAAACACAAGGATGCAACCAGGTTTGTCAAATGGCTAGGCAGACGCATTTTCACTACTATAAATGTAAGGCCTTTTTTTCATGTCTTGATAAAGAGTCTGACTCGAAACATTGACAATTACCTACTGTAGTGGGTGTCTATTCTTTTCTTAAATAAGTTGTCTGTGAGGAGTGCCTGTTATTGCTGCGATATATAGATATAGATAGATATATATAGATATATAGATCGGATGTATGGCACTCCTGAAGAAGGGAGCAATGGCCGTGGTGCCTCCTTAATGGTAGATGCAGACTCAAATTTCTGTGCCCCCCCCAAGGGGAAGAAAAGAAGTGGCACTCTGCGGGCTTACTTTAAAGATGAAGTTTTTTTATTTCATTGAAGTAGTCAAATGCAAGGGCGTCTTGTTAACGTTTCAAGGCTGCTTGGCCTTTTCATCAGGACGTGTATGCTCAAAGGTGCATAAAGGTATAAGTGCATGTCTTACCTTAAATAGTAGACTGATGTGCACACGTGCGGCGTCTCTGCGGCGCGTGGCAGCCGCCAATCCGGAAGTGCTGATGACGATATTCCCCTCCAGCGGGGCCGTTACCTAGCAACTGCCTGACGCTCGCTGGAAGATGCCGGAGCGTCAGTGTTGCCGGTTACGCTGTGTTGAATATGTCCCATCGCTGCTTCTAGGAGGCTGGCACTTCCCTACCTCACGCTTTCTGATCTGCCAATACGTTAAGACCAGCTGAAAAAAATGCTGGATGTAAATACAAGGTGAGAAAGAAACATTAAAAATGTTAAAAAGGTCTGCCATTAATTTAGTCAAAAACGTGTCGTGGTGATTATCAATCAATATGTATCAAAAATTACTGTAAATGCCAGCTACTTTTATGTCTTATTGTTATTAGGAATTCTCTAAACCACAGCACTGTATGCACCCCTACTGGAATCGGTACATCTATCAGAATGAACTTAGGTCTACAGTCATTAGGTCGACCGAGGTCGACTGGCAGGAAGGTCGACATGGGCCAAGGTCGACATGACTTAAGGTTGAATTTGCATAAAGGTCGACATGAGGAAGGTCGACTGGTCATAAGGTCGACATGGGTTTTTCACTGTTTTTTTATCCGAATGTCGACATGGACACAGTTGGCAATGAGAATCGGACCCTTGCTTCGCTCGCAATGCTTCGGGCACGGCTTTAATAACCTCCTCTACACCCTAGTGGATGGTAGGGCATGAAATACCGCCTGTCGGCTCAAAAAACAGTGAAAAATCCCATGTCGACCGTATGACCAGTCGACCTTCCTCATGTCGACCTTTATGCAAATTCGACCTTAAGTCATGTCGACCTTGGCCCATGACGACCTTAAATCAGGCCGACCTTCCTGCCAGTCGACCTAGTGGGGTCGACCTAATGACTGTAGACCTAAGTTCATTCTAATAGATGACCGCTTCCCCCCCTACTATATATTTGGGCATATGCAGCTATATTTGTTGTTTAAAGCACACCAAATACATATTTAAATTGGAATTATACAAGTACTTAATATCAGAATTATAAAAATACATTCCAAGCTATCATCTCGTTCAGGCCTGACCATGCCAAGGCATTCAGTCTATATATCCACTCGGATTCTCTTTGAGATAATAGTTTTTGTCTGTCGCCTCCTCTTATTAACGGCGGTATATGATCTATAATTTGGCTTTTCAGGTCTGCCACTGTGTGTCCATTTTCTGGCGGATCGGTGCAACGCCATCCTTTCCCTGAATGTTCTAATAGTTTGTCCCACATATATTTTGCCACAAGGACATCTGATCGTATAAATGATGAATTCCGACCTGCAATTCAGAACATGCCTGATTTGAAACTGTTTTCCAGTCTGTGGATGTTTAAAGTGGTGGCCCATCTCCATAGTTTTGCACGTCGTGCAGGAGGGGCATCTATAACAGCCAGGTTTTTTAGTTTGGATGTTGAATATAGTGGGGCTAGGTTTAGGGATTACGTTAGTTTTTACTAGTATGTACTTTAAGTTCTTTCCCCGTTTGAAGCTGGGCATGATTGTTTTCTCTCTGAATGTTGGCAAAGTCTTGTCGCTTGAGACGATAGGCCAGAGCGCGTTTGCCGCTCTGGACAATAATTGTGAAGCTGGTGTTAAACATAGACACAAATGGGATCTTGTTACCTAATGTTCTTTTCTCACTTGTTTTTAAAAGGGACTCCCTCGGCATGGCCAGGACTTCTTATTTTTTTCTGCTTTTCTAGAATACTTTGATCATAGCCCCGATCCATAAATCTTTTTTGCATTATCTCCAAGTTGGTTGCTAGTTGGGACTGTTCACTGGTAATACGTGCGACCCTAATCATCTGGGATTTAGGGAGACCCTTTTTAAGGGCTGGTGGATGATGGCTACTATACTCCAGCAACGTGTTCCTGTCGGTTTGTTTATGGAAAATTGTTGTACTTATTGTACCTTGATCGAGTCTGATGGATACATCCAGGTAATTGACTTGTTTCTCATCCAGACAATAAGTACATTTTATTGGACCTTCTCGTTGGTTAATCTCCTTGATGAGGTGCTTGAGGGATGTTCGTGGTCCTGACCAAATCATCAAGAGGTCATCTATATAGCGCGTATATAGTATGACTTGTCTGGAAATATTGCTGTCTGTAAAGAAAAAGTCATTTTCCTGTTCGAACATAAACACGTTTGTAAGGGAGGGGGAAACATTCGATCCCATAGAGCACCCAGTGATCTGTAAATAATCATGTCCATTATACAAAAAATAATTTTTGGTGTGGGTAAGGTGTAATAACTCCAAAAATAAGGGGATATCTAATGCAGAAAAATTGACTCTGTGCAGAAAAGTCCTCATTGCTGATATGGCTTGTGAATGAGGGATAACGGTGTAAAAATTCTTTACATCCATTGTACACAGAGTAGAATCCTGGGGTATAGTGCTGAGTTGTTCCAATTTAAGCAGTATTTGAGTCATGTTTTTCAGATAAGTTTTTTGAGATGAAACATATGGCTGCCTTAATGTATCCAAGAACCACGGGCACAAATTATGGGTCTGCCCGGCGGGTTTATTGCATCTTTGTGTATTTTGGTAACTGGAGTTATTGGGTGGTTTTGTGTAAGTTTGAAATACTTTTTTGCTGAATTGTCTTTGTTGGTATGCTGTAGACAAAACAAAGTCCAACTCCTTTTTGAACATCGGGGTTGGATCTCTCGTCAATTTGGTATAAGTTGTACCATCAGCTAATAGCGTATCCAGTTGCGCTATATATTTACTGGTGTCCTGTATCACTATATCCCCGCCTTTGTCGGCGGTGCGTATAGTGATGTCATGACAGCTGGCCAGTGCTTTTAAAGCCTCTGATTCTTCTTTGCTGATGTTTGACCAATTTTTCTTGGTGGTTAGATCAAATCTCTGTATGATTCCATCTACTAGTTTAGTAAAGGTTTTTATAGACTGATTATGTGATTGTGGATCAAAGGTTGAATGGTAATGTTTGGTCAAAAATGCTTCATGCACATCTGTGGTAGGTTTTGGTGCTTTCTGAAATAATTCTTTGACTCGGAGTGATCTCGCAAATTTGTGTAATTCTATATTCCATTTAAAGTGATTATGCCGGTTAGTATATGGAATAAATGACAAGCCTCTGTTTAAAGCTTTCTCTTCTGCTGCTGTAAGGGGACGGGATGAGAGGTTAAATGTTATGGTTTCCTTTTGCCTGCGTTGCTTGGCGGCTTTGTGGATCCAGTTCGTTTGCCCCCCTCATCTGGTCCTGTTCCGCGTGCTCTCCCGATCCTCGCCCGGGTTGCATGGCCTAAAGAGAGAGCAGGTGTCGACGGGTTTTCATCTGAATCTTCAACATAGAAGTCGCTGTCACTGGTATATTGGGATTGATCCCTTCCCTGTCTGCCTCTCCAACCAGGTCTTTGTGGGCGTCTGCCTCTGGGCCTTTGGGGGGGTAGTACCGGACAACCATCTGTATACTCTTCCATCCTCGTAATCTGCTTCCACAGTCTGCCATTTTTTATTTTTAAACTTTTCAAGATCTTTTTTATGTTGGGCTATTTGTGTTTCCAATTTATCCCACTGGGCTTGCAATTTTTTATCCTGGAGTAGGTTTTTGTGTTCCTGTTTTACCTCAGTGATCTTGGATCTAGTGGTCTGTAATATATGGCCAGCTTCTTCTATAACCAGGACCATGAAGTCCTGGCTACATTTATTAAGGATAGAGATCCATTTTAGGCAAAATTGAGGGTTATTTCTCCCTATCGTGGGAGTATTGGAAACCCGGAATCCGCGTGGGATCCTATGAGCCATGCAGCAAGAAGTCTATTTCTTTTTTCTGTAATTTAAGCAGAGGTTATATATATATCAGCTGATTTGTTGGCTTGTATGGATTGGTGATCTTCATTGAACAAAATAGACTGTACATGCTCCTGCGTGTAAGAGAAGGTCTCATCCAGGTGCTGTTGGATCTCTTGAAAGGTTAAACCCTCTTTTTGTGACAATTACATCTTATAATGGTGCTGTAGAACTGAATAGGTGAAGAAAAATTGCTTACACTCCTTTGCAGCAGGTGGTTCAACTAATGTAAAAGGTTTATTTAAGGTTTCAAGATGTTCGGGTGCCTCGGCACTTGGGACAACTGCAACAGTTGTTCCTCTCTTTGTAGACCTCGGATGTCTGGCACTCCTGAAGAAGGGAGCAATGGCCGCGGTGCCTCAATATTAGATGCAGACTCAAATTTCTGTGCCCCCCAAGGGGAAGAAAAGAAGTGGCACTCTGCGGGCTTACTTTAAAGGTGAAGTTTTTTAATTTCATTGAAGTAGTCAAATGCAAGGACGCCTTGTCGACGTTTCAAGGCCGCTTGGCCTTTTCATCAGGACGTGTATGCTCCAAGGTGCATAAAGTCCCTTTGGGGGGCACAGAAATGTGTGTGTGTGTGTGTGTGTGTGTGTAAAATATAACAAGAGGCGCACAATAGTGTAGTATTTTAAAAATAATTGATCTTTACTGAATAAAAAGCATCACTCACAAAAGTACAGGTGTTATCACAATAACACAATTGCGCATAATATATCACCGATTTGGGCTTTCTGGAACATAGCACGCCGTACAACAGCCTTACTCCTGGACCCAGCCGCGTCACCACGTGTCACCGCGTCACCGGCTCCCATCCTTCAGCTCCGCCCAAACGTGTTTCGTCCTGGTCGGACTTCGTCAGTGGGTGTCTTACCTATCTAAAATTCTACAGATTGGGCCGTTTGGAAGGGCCCACACAGGAGAGCTGCACCAGTCTGATTAGATACACCTGGGACATTATTTTCCCTACAAAGTTCAGCGCTTTTGAGGATAAACTGTTGTTGTGATAATTGCAATATTAGTAAGTACATTCAGCGCCCTTTTCTGGTTGTGTTTGTTGGTATGTGTACTGATGAGCTATATAATATTCAGTTGATAAACGGTGACACACCCCCTGTTTCCCTATTGGCCCAGAGTCTTTTGGCGCCTGTTTGGAAACTGTCTAGGGGTATAAAAAGGCTCCAAGGTTCAGTGTGCCTTAGGCTGCTGATCCTGCTGTTCCTGTGCCCTGCTGTCTACTATGTACACCTGAGGAAGGTCCTTGATGGGACTGAAACGATGTATACTTTGAACAAATTTTACTAAAAAGTGCAGGCTCACATACATCATAGAAAACAGCAAACAGCTTGCCACAAGGGTATCCAACACGGTGCACTAAGGACTTGAATAGCCGGGACCAGCTTTTTCACCGCCGCCGAGGCCTCCGTGGATAGGAACTTCAAAGCACAGCGTTGTAGGTATATAGTTATATATGACGTCCGCAGCGTGGGATACGCTTGATGACGTCATGGGCGGAAGTACAGCCTCCCTAATGGTGATACACACGCGATTACACGCTGGAGGGGAGCAGAAGCGATATATATAGTAAAGGAATGGGAACTCAAGGACTCTCAGCAAGGTGAAAGGTGGACTGGTTTATTTAGTCAAAGCGGTCTCCCCCTTCATCAGGACAGATACAGTGGTATAACAACAAGTGATACATTACAGTGCATTGTAAGGACTCTGGTACTTACCCCCTCCTGCAGTCTGTGCTCACACACAGGGACCGCTGAGCTGGCTTCCGGGAACGATCGCACCTTGATGACGTTACCGCAACTGACAGTGTCATCCCTCAGGCGCTGGGCTGACCTGCGGTCACGTGGGGCGGGCTGTGGAGGGCATACAGTGAGATTAGTGCACACATACAGATTGAGAAAAACATATTACAAACATCATAAAAGAGATGTTATGCACAGAAATATAAGCATCCAAAGCACATCATATAAATATGAGGACGCATGAAAAAGTGAAAACACGGCAAATATAAATACAGTGGTCTAGTGCTGACATCTAGTGGCGAAAGTAGATAACACACTAAAGTGATAAGAAAGGTTAAAATCATGGCTTCACTCGCTGGGTAAAGTCCGAGCATCTCTAATGTGCATATATATGGGGCACTAAGCAAATGTGTGCAAGAACATAGTCGGCTGGGCTGATAGGTGAATATGCATATATCTGCCGAACAAAGAAAATTATGTAGCCCCAAGGTGTTATTGAGGCCTTTGGGTGCCAATGTATCTAACTTAAAGATCCATTGGGACTCCAGTTGGAGTAGTTTTTTGGACCGATCTCCCCAGTGCCTTTAAAGTACGCATGGCACAACACCGCAGTGCCATCAGGGCAGGGCTTCTGTCCGGCAAGAGCGAACAACCGGTAGCCTGGCACTTCGCCTGGGCAAAACATAACATGGCCATGTTATGGTACAGAATCATAGATCACATCCCTGCATCAATACGTGGGGGAGATCGGTCCAAAAAACTACTCCAACTGTAGTCCCAATGGATCTTTAAGTTAGATACATTGGCACCCAAAGGCCTCAATGACACCTTGGGGCTACATAATTTTCTTTGATTGCCATTAACTGCTTTAGAACCACCATTGATGCCACCCATTGCAGCTCCAATAGACAGAGGGCATCATGCCCTGCTGCAACATCACCCACATGTGTGGTGATGCCATACATTTCCATGCTGCTGTTATACATTCAGCACCTTGCATGGCAATGATATTGCCTTGTTTATTGACTTAGGTTGACTTTTTCAGTTGATATATGCATATTCACCTAAGTCAATAAACAAGGCAATATCATTGCCATGCAAGGTGCTGAATGTATAACAGCAGCCTGGAAATGTATGGCATCACCACACATGTGGGTGATGTTGCAGCAGGGCATGATGCCCTCTGTCTATTGGAGCTGCAATGGGTGGCATCAATGGTGGTTCTAAAGCAGTTAATGGCAATCCAAGAAAATTATGTAGCCCCAAGGTGTCATTGAAGGTGGTTCTAAAGCAGTTAATGGCAATCAAAGAAAACTATGTAGCCCCAAGGTGTCATTGAGGCCTTTGGGTGCCAATGTATCTAACTTAAAGATCCATTGGGACTACAGTTGGAGTAGTTTTTTGGACCGATCTCCTCCACGTATTGATGCAGGGATGTGATCTATGATTCTGTACCATAACATGGCCATGTTATGTTTTGCCGGGCGAAGTGCCAGGCTACCGGTTGTTCGCTCTTGCCGGACAGAAGCGCTGCCCTGATGGCACTGCAGTGTTGTGCCATGCGTAATTTAAAGGCACTGGGGAGATCGGTCCAAAAAACTACTCCAACTGGAGTCCCAATGGATCTAAGTTAGATACATTTGCACCCAAAGGCCTCAATGACACCTTGGGGCTACATAATTTTCTTTGTTCGGCAGATATATGCATATTCACCTATCAGCCCAGCCGACTATGTTCTGGCACACATTTGCTTAGTGCCCCATATATATGCACATTAGAGATGCTCGGACTTTACCCAGCGAGTAAAGCCATGATTTTTTTTTTTTTTTTTAATCATGAATTTTTATTTGGTAACAATTCTTATTCATTGACATACATTTTTGGATACAGGGGTTGTAAGAGTACAATAAATGTTTGGTATTACGTCATGCACATTAACAAGATTAATTTTCACTTATACAGGTTTTGTTACCAAGGCTTTATCTCTATAGTGAACTCTACAGAGAGATCCTGTACTCAAACTTATGAAGAGCAAGTCAGTTGTGATCCAAGATCATGTGTATACCAGGGAAATTTTTTCATTTAATATTTAAACAATAATAAACATTTGTTAACACGACACATCAGCATTGGTTTTCTGTTTGATGTGATTCATATTGTGTGAGTCTCATTGATCGTATAGATACACACTTTACATAGCCAAGTCTTGTTTGTCTCACAAATGCTTTCTGTGTCCAAGATACTTCAGATACATCATTTAAGGATTATAGTTGAACTTAGTTAGGGGTTTTAGGTTGTAGGGTGAGAGAGGGGGAAAAGTTATGAGAAGGAATTTGGGAGCTGATTCCTAGGAGGATGGAGGGGGTGAGGGGTAGAAAGGAGAAGTGTAGTATAGAGAGATTTAGAAGAAAAGAAGGGGAGAGATGGTAGAGAGAGAGGGGAAGGTTGCGCTGGGTCTCCGGGGGTCTCACAGGACCTGCGTCGAGGAATCTTTTAGTCTGAGCGTTTTCCGCTACATCCGGGTCTGAGAGCGTTTTGTACCGGCCCTGACTGGGCGTCTGGATCAGTCATGAGTGTACACGTTATCAGTGTATACGTATGCGTAGTTGGCGTGTTGTGTCTGGGGAGAGTGATTTAATATAGTTTTCCCACAAGTTGAGGAACTTTATGTGTGTATGTTGGTTGTTCGTGTGTGTCCCTAACCAAACCATGTCAATTTAAAGAACAAGAAAAGTTTATCTTAAAAAATTTGTAGGGAGGGTGGGAGGGAGGACAGCCATAGTTGCAAGATAGATTTCCTAGCCACGCCAGCGATGATTGAGAGGATTCTTTTTTCTTCTGGGCTATTGTGTATGTAGGATTTTGTAATCCCCAGGATCGCCCATTCTGGAGAACTAGTAAACCTTATTTTCAGTGTGTGATTAATAAAGTCAGCGATTTTTATCCAGAAGTCTTGTATTTTAGGGCATTCCCAGAAGCAGTGTGTTAAATTTGCACGTGGATGGGTACATTTAAGGCAGGAAGGTGAGGAGGTGATGCCTATCTGGGCGGCTCTTGATGGAGAAATATAACTTCGATAGCATATTTTATATGTCATTTCTTTATAGGAAATATTTGGCATACTCTGTAGAGATTGTTGTAGTGATTCTAATATGTCTAGGTAGGTTAAATGCGGGAAGATTTCGATCCATTTATGAATACCTGTGGAGAAGTTACGTGAAAAGATGGGTGTCCGGATGATGGAGTAGAAGAGGGATATTAGTTTGGGTGTATTTGTAGGTAATGAAAAGCATGCATCTAGTGGGTTGGAACAGTCTTTGTTGGTAAGGTCTCTGAGGACTGCCTGAGTGTAGTGTTGTGCTTGGTGTAATGCTATTGTATGTGAGCTAGTAAATGTATACTTGCTCGCAATCTGGGATATGGTGAGGGGTTTGAGTGTTTCAGTGTTGGTGATTTGCTTGATAGAGGACAACCCTAACTTTGTCCATATATTGAACGGGGGACCCGATTTCCCCTCTTGAAAGGCTGGGTTTCGTAGGAATGGGAGGTGTATGGATTTTTTGGAATTTAAACTCCAGGATTTGCGTATTTTAAACCATACTGTTCTGGTGGACATCAGAATAGGGTAATCCTGTATTGAAGGGGGAATGTTTCTTTTGTCCATATGTAAGAAGGCTATGAGATGTATATTCGGTAATAATTGCTGTTCCAGTGTGGAGTTTGCATAGCTATTTGTGGAATTTAGCCAGTCTTTTATATATCTGCATATTGCCGCTTGGTTGTAAAGTGCTAAGTGTGGTAAGTTTATGCCCCCCTCCTTCTTACTTTTTTGGATGATTTTCAGGCTCATCTTGGGTTTTTTGCCCGACCATATGAACCTACGAAAGGCGCTATTGATTTGTGATTCGTCTTTACTGGATAGTATAATCGGGAGAAGTTGGAGGGGGTAGAGTAGTTTCGGGAACGATATCATTTTTATGAGGTGGGCCCGTCCCAGAAAAGATAATTGTAGGTCTTGCCAGTGACGCAGTTCGGAGGTAACTTTTTCTATTATTGTCGTTATATTCAGTTTGTAAAGTAAGGTCAGGTTTTTGGGGAGTTGAATTCCCAGGTAGGGGATACTAGTTGTGGCCCATGTTAGATTGAGTGATCTTGCCCAAGCGGGACAGGTCTGGTTGGAAAGGGATAGGGCAGTAGATTTTTGTACGTTTATAGAGAATCCTGAGATGATGCCAAATTGTTCTATTTTTGAGATTACAGCCTGTAGACTGGTCTCAGGGTTTCCGAAAAATAGCAATAGATCATCTGCAAACGCCAGGATTTTGAGTGAATTATTACCAATGTTTATTCCCTGGAAATCGGACATACCGTCTAAAAGGCGTAGCAGGGGATCTAGGGAAAGGTTGAAAAGGAGGGGTGATAGGGGGCATCCTTGATGGGTTCCCCTATGTGTGAAGTGACTGGTTCTCCGATTAAGTCGTTGACTATTAGTTTTGTGGTTGGGTTGGTGTAAGAGAGCCGTATAGTATTGACAAATCTTGCGCCAAAATGCCTGTTCTAGTACGTCAAGGCTTAACCAGATGTTATGTTTCTGGTTGTTGGCTGTAGCAGATGCTATGGCTGCTATCGCAGATCTTCCTCCTTGGATGGAGTGTCTGCCTTGTGTGAAACCTAGTTGGTGGTGTGTGAGTATGGTTGGCATTATATTTTGCAGTCGGGTCGCAATGATCTTTGCCAGGAGTTTGAAGTCCTGGTTTAGCAGGGTTATGGGGCGGTAAGAATCTACTTTTTCTGTGTCTTTATTTGGTTTGGGGAGTAAAATGGTGTGAGCCTCATTGAATTCTGGGTAATTTGCTGAGCTTAGTTCCTCTGCCGATATGTCAGCTTCCAGGAGTTTTATCTGCTCTTCCGAAAGCCTTGGGAGTCCAGCCTCCTCATAAAGGAGAGATGCCGGGGATGAGGGGGGGAGAGGTGGGGAGTATAAGTTTGAGAAGAATGTGTGGAACTGTTTGGCAATGTCTGTATGAGAAGTAGCATAACCTGATTGAATTTTTAGGCGTGTTACATATCTTTTCCTATGTTGTTGGCGGACCATATATGCCAACAATTTACCTGATTTACCTCCCCAATTAAATTTTTTTTGTTTACTATAGTCTACTTTCAGTTGGGCTTTGTGATTTAAATAGATTCCATAAGGGTCTTGTGACGGGAATACTCCGTTTTGTTATCCTCTGTCGGTCTGTCTACATAAGCTCGATATGCTTGGTTTAGATTTGTGGAGAGATTTAGGTGTTTATTTCTCCTTTCCTTTCTTCTGCGGGATATGTAGGCAATAATATGACCTCTCCTAACCGCCTTTGAGGCAGACCAAAAGAGGATAGGATTTGTTTTATGACAGTCATTATTTGCAGAGTATTCCCTCCACTTTGATTCTAGGAATTTGCGGAAGTCATCTTGTTTATAGAGGTATGAGGGGAATTTCCATTTAAAGTTAGAGTTTTCAGGAGTTTGAAAGTTTATATTAATATGAATAGGGGCATGGTCTGAGATTAATATGTTATCAATTTTTGCATCTGTAATTTTTGGTTGGATGGCGTCTCTAATGAGTATATGATCGATTCTTGTGAAAAGTTGGTGTACATGGGAGAAGTATGTGTATTCTTTATCTTTGTGATGCAGAGTTCTCCAAGGATCGATGAGGTTATGTGTGGACATTAGTATAGTTAGCCCGTCTCGTTTTCTAGTGGTACGTTGTGGGAGTGGTGGGGATCTATCTACTGAGGAGTCGTAGGTAAGGTTATAGTCACCCCCTACTATGAGGTTTTGGGTGTTTTTTGCCAGTAATAAGTTGGATATTTTGGTGTAAAAGGATAAGTTTGGGGAGTTGGGAGCATATATATTCATAATTGTAAATATTTCTCTGTGTACTTTTAGGGATAGTAATATGTAGCGTCCGTCAGGGTCAATGTCTGTGTCTAGTAACTCGTACTGCAGGCGTTTATGTATGAGTACAGCAACTCCTCGCTTTTTGCTAGTATAGGGTGCAGCGATGCAATCTCCTATCCAGGGTCCTGCTAATTTAGCAAAGGGCCCTGCGATCCAATGTGTCTTTGTAAAAGGATAACGTCTGCATTAAGAGATTTTAAGTGTGCTAATACTTTTTTGCGTTTTATGGCCGAGTTTAATCCCGCTACATTCCAGGATAGAATGCGGAAGTCTCGTTTAGTTTGTAATGTTAGTCATTGTTGGTGTGTGTGGTGTGCTATCCGATACCTGCTTTTTGGCGGTGATCAGACAAGTCTGTCATGTGTGTTGGAGGAGACATCTGGTCCCAGCAAGCCAGACGTCCCTGATCCTCTTCCATGTTGTTTCGCCCCGGAGATCCAGCGCACAGAGTAATAGAGAGAGGTAAGAGAAAGGAAGGGTAGAGTGAGGGAAACAAATTAAACATAAAAACAATTAACCATGTTGCATACATATTTTTCTTAACGCATTAACCATAGTTTACCGACCAAGTGTTCCTGGTAGGGGAACAGCCAACCGGGTAGGGTTAGAAATAAACCCCTTTGCCCTAGTTGGTCGAACCATTATATAATTACATTACATTTGTGCCACTGGCGTTTCAGTCGTTTGGGGGGAGGTTGAGGTGTTCTCTTGCCTCCTGGGGGGTAGTAAACAGCAGGGATTTCCCATCAATCAGAATTCTCAATTTGGCTGGGTATTGGAGTGTGAATTTATATTTGTTTTCATACAGAAATTTACATATAGGACTAAATTCTCTTCTCTTATTTGATACTGCTGCAGAGAAATCCTGGAATATCAGCACAGGAAAATCTCTGAGTTTTAGAGTAGGGGATTTCCTGTAGAGGCGAAGGACATTTTCCTTGTCTCTAAAATCTAGGAATTTGGCGATGACCTGCCTGGGTTTTGAGGCATTCGGTGCCCTTTTGGGACCTATGCGATGTGAGCGTTCAATTTGTATGGTTCCATTGGGGGTTGGAACTTTGAGAGCATTTACTAGGTCTACGCTCCGTAGGTCTTGCAGGTCACCTCCCTTTATTGATTCGGGGATTCCCACAAACCGTAGATTACATCTTCTGCGGTTCTCCAATTCGTCTATTTTGAGCGCCATCTCCTCCAGAGCTGCTGAGATAGGATCAATTGTGTTTTGGAGGGAAACCGCGGTGTCCTCCAAGTCACTTGTTCTGGTCTCCAAATCTACTATGCGTTTGGTGTTTTTGTCGATCTTGGAGACTATAGAGTCCAGAGATGTTTGAATAGAGTTCAGCTTTGCATCTGTGGAAGCTTGCATAGTGTCTAATTTTTTATCAAGTTGTTGAAAGAATGACACTTCTGGGGTAGGAGAATCCGATTGTATTGAGGTTGGTTCTGGTCCTGGAGGAGAAGAGTGTGATTCCTCTGAGGTAGTGGTCTGTTGGGCCAGTGGGTTTTTAAGTTGTGGTTTGGGACCTGGTTTGTTTGGTTTAACCATATTTTGAGGTATGTGATATGGTTTCTGTATAAATTTGTCCATACCCTGGAGAACGAGAGTTTGTAGACTTGATTACTAGCAGGTTGGTTTAGTACCTTTCTTACATCAGCGGATACATTATGGCACTCATGTTTTTAGGTATGATAATTCGTGGAACAGTGGAACACTGGACGGCAAGCAAAGGCTCTTACTGCATTTGTTTATGCATTTTAATGCGTTTCTGCATAAAAGGTGGGTGGGTAATCCAATATCGTGGGAGAACCTAAATTGTTGTTTTTAGCACTTCTATAAGGGTATCATGAGATCACAACACATAAACAATAGAAGAAGTAAGAAGTATCTTTTTGTTGTAGCTATAGCAGATGCTCTTTTGTAGTTTGTCCACTAGATGGTAGTGGCGTGCAGGCTATATCCAAGCTTGTCTACCTGGACACAGAGCATACACTGGATTTATAGGACTTTACAACAATTATACACTATATATTGAGAGGGGTGGGGGGTAGAATAGAAAGAGGAGAGCGTTGTAGGCAGTAGGGATAGTAGTGCTTAATAAATCAAATACACTGTCAGTTGGGTCTATCTTGGTTTATGCCTGTTAATGTCCCAGTTCAGTAATTTTTCGTGTCAAACAAGATGATAGGTGTCAGCAGGCAATTAGCAGAAATAGAGAGACAGTGGATCTGTCTATTTTCCAGTAGATTCAAGCTTCTTTAAGAGACGTTGGAACATCAAATTATTAACAGATTGGGTATTCTGTGTTGTTTGGGGTCTCTACCTCTCTCAAACCCAGGAGTGGGGTGTTATGTAGGCAGTTTTGGTCTCCTTGTGGGGGCTTTGGAAGTGTTGGTAGGAGGAATATGGAGTGGGAGAAGGGCGTTGAGGTGTCAGGGTAGTATTTGCAGCAGGCAGGCTTTATGAGGAGGAGATGCCCAGTGCTTGGATCTATTTGTTGCTCACTTAGCAGTCTCTCAGATGCTGCACTTGAAAGCCAGGCATTTGCACTGACTCCCTCCGTGCAGCTCCGGCACCCTCTCCCTGGCGCCCCTGGCCTCTGATGGGGACCTGTGTTGCCTGTCAGCTATTGGGGAAGCCGCAGTACTTGCAGTGTCGCTTCTCCACGTGTCTGGTGAGACGTTTGTTGCACCCTGAGCGGCGGGGACGGTCAGATCAGGCTCCATCTTCTCTCTGGAACCTCACACAGCGGCACCGGCAGGCAAGTTGAGGTTTCTGCTGTCTGATGATTGCGCTCGTATGGTCGGGCGGCCTGAGTCCCCACGGGAGCGCTGCGGTCTCCGCTGGTAATTCGACTGCGAGTGCAGCCAGGAGGACTTCGGCAGCGCCTCACCCGGGTCCTCGGCAGCTTCTCGCTGTATCCTTAGGGAGGTAAGGAGAGGGGGGGATTTGCCTCAGGAGTTTCTGTAGGCGCCGACGGTAATGGCGTCTCCGTTTGTGTGGAGGCCTCAAAGCGTGCAGGCCAGGCTCCGGTGGATATGCAGCTCTTATTTCTTCAGTAGACCCCTTGTTGGAAAGGTCAGGGTGTCCTCTTTCCAAAGATGCTTGAATTTTCCTTGTTCAAGGGGGATGAAAGGTGGATGGAGGAGGATTTTGGATAAGGGAGCTGGAGAGTGGACTAAAATGCGGCCATCGCGATGCTCCGCCTGTTATCTACTTTCACCACTAGATGTCAGCACTAGACCACTGTATTTATATTTGCAGTGTTTTCACTTTTTCATGCGTCCTCATATTTATATGCTGTGCTTATAGTCGCTGTTGTTCGGCACTCTGGAGGAAAAAGTCAGTCAACTTGCCAGGAGGCCTTCAGATAATTTGGTACTTATGTATTATCTGGACTCCCATGTTAAATGCACCCCATTTTTTCATACCCCTACTATCCAACTACGCATGATTTTATATAGTGTGGCGAGCGCAGCGAGCCACCGTGCCCGAAGCGTGGCGAGCGCATGCGGTCTCATAAGAAAAACGGAAGCCCAGATATTACATAAGTACCGATAATTTTTATACAATCTCGATACCTCCTGGCTTGGCAGGGTCCAGATAGGAAAAAGCGGCACTCCACGGACTCCAATAAAGTTTAAACAAGTTTTAATCCATAAGGTGTTAGATACAGTACATCATGGTCAACGTTTCAAGACCTACAGGTCTTTTCCTCAAGACTAGTACCATAAAGTGCAAGTAGTGCTGTGCTGGTGACCAAAAGAAAGCAAATACTTTCTTACCTTAAATAGCTGATCTGTGAAGTAGTGAAAGCATGCAGATTCCCTCAGCGTCCTGTAGTCGGGCCTCCGGAAGTGCCGGTGATGTCACCGGACTCCTCCATCTCCTAGCAACTCCCGGACGCTTCTCCTGCTGAACGCGTCAGGTCTCCGTGTAGTCAGCTGTAAATCAGACCAACATAACAATTTTGGATATGTGTCAAAACGTGTTATTACAAAACAAACTGTCTGATGTTTATTATGGGACATGTGGGTGAATCTGTAAAAATTAAAGTGTTAGCCCATTGCTGGGCTTGGTTATTAGGCAAAGTGTGTTAATAGCAAGCCTGTCACTACCGGATACATTGAATAAATGGGTCAATGGCTAGAATGTATAATGAACTATGTTTTTGGTTTGCATAGTCTAGTTCAGCACTATTTGGACCTCATATACACATTACATGAACATTTTAGATCAATGATGACACATACCACATAACAATTTATGTTCAAATATTGTTATTGAAGAGAAAAGACAAGCATAACAAATTTAGGTACATTGGTTACATAGTTAACAAGGGAGCCGGTGACCGATAGGGGGGAGTGCAACAGGGTCACTGAGCAATACGTTCCCTGAGAGAGGATGTACCTAGAAGAACTAATAAGGGGGGTGGGGAGGGGGATGGTGAATAGGTGCGGGGTTAGAGGATCGAGAGTTGGGTGGGGAAGTGAGAGTGTTGGACGAGGAGAGGGGGGGGGGGGGGGAGGGAAGTGGGGAGAGAGAAGAGGGTATATGGAGGGAAGGCGTTGAGGTTTGTGGGGGGGGGGGGGATCAGGTAATGATGGGGGGAGGAGCTGGGTGAGATCAGAGTGAAGTTACTGGAAGAGCGCGAAAACTAAGGGGGGTTGGTCGGGCTGCTAGGGAAAGAGGACATGGATGCAATGGCAATCAAGACAATCTTGGGAGGGGGAGGTTTTTTGAGGCGTACCAGGGCTCCCATACCTTATGGTACTTCTCCACTGTGTTATTTTGGAGGCTGGTTATGTTTTCCATTTTGGAAACAAACCAGATTCGGTTTAGTAATTCTTGGTAGGTTGGGGGAGTAGGGTTTTTCCAGGCCTTGGCGATCTGGAGCTTAGCGGCGCAGGTGATGTGTAGGATTAATTTATTAGAAGGGGGGGTGAACCGGTCGACTGGGGCACACAGAAGCATTGTGGTAGGTGTGAGTGGGGGGCAAGTTGGGATGGTTGAGTTTATAACCGATTGTACCGTGTTCCAGAATGGCCTGATACGTGGGCAGGTCCACCAGATGTGAAAGAAAGTTCCATCGCATCCACATTGTCGCCAGCATGCGTTGGGGACAGACGGATAAATAGCATAGAGGCGTGTAGGTACAAGGTACCATCGGGTGTAAATTTTGTATGAGGTTTCCTTAATAGCTACACTTATGGAGCATTTAGAGATTGCTAGGCGGATCTCTTTCCAAGAGTCTTCTCCTAGGGAGTTCTCCAGGTCCGTTTCCCAGGCAATTTCGTGAGTTTCTAGAGGAGGGCTGTCTGGCGTGAGAACAAAGTGGTATAGGTATGAAATGATGCCTTTATCCATAGGTCTTTGGGAGCAAAGACTTTCTATGGGGGTAGGATTTCTAAGAGAGCCCGTCCCAGAGAGGGAGGAATTAATAAAGCTCCGGATTTGGAGGAACTGGTAAAAGAGGGAGTGTGGTAGGTGATGTTTTTCCTGGAGATCGGCAAAGGATAGCAGCATATTTTTATCGTGGACGTGTCGCAAGCGTGTTATACCTGCTGAGGACCACGTGGAGGCCATGTGTAGGGATTGACCGGGGGGAAAGGATGGATTTTGCCAGAGAGGAGTCATGGGGGAGGGATGTGTAGTGAGTGAGAGCTTGGTGGTGAGTGAGTCCCAGACTGAGAGGGTGAGGGATATTGTGGGTATGGCTAAGGCTGAAGAAGGTTTAAGTTGACGTGAGACCCAAGGTAAATAGGAAACAGAGAATGTCTTTGCGAGGTCGGATTCCATGTCGACCCATCTTTTCATATCGCGGGGGGAATGCCAAGCGACTAGTTGACTGAGTCTGGACGCGTAATAGTATTTGAAGAGAAGGGGGAGGCCCAAACCGCCGGAGGTAGGATTCTTGGCAAGTATGTCTCGGCATATGCGGGGTTTCTTGTGGTTCCAGACAAATTTACAATAAGTGGTTTGGAGGGTGGCGAGAGTTCGTTTGGGGACAGCGATGGGGAGAGTCTGGAAGAGATAAAGAAGCTTTGGGAGCACAGACATTTTGATGACGTTTGTACGTCCTGTCCAGGATATTAAAAGTTTACTCCACCTGTCAAGGTCTTGTGTGATAGCCCGAAAGAGAGGGGG
The DNA here is from genome assembly GCF_055691185.1 of Crinia signifera. NCBI lineage: Eukaryota > Metazoa > Chordata > Amphibia > Anura > Myobatrachidae > Crinia > Crinia signifera. The sequence goes on from NC_139221.1 coordinate 187,529,428, forward strand.
GTAGTTAAATTTATAGAGGTTAGCATAAGTTTTTGTCAGATGTATGCCCAAGTATTTAATGGAGTCTCTACGCCAGGAAAAGGTGAAGTTAGATTGAAGGAGGTCAAGAGAAGGTTTGGGGATGTGAAGTGGGAGTGCTTCAGATTTGTCGTGATTGATTTTGTAACCAGAGAAGTGGCCATATAAGGAGAGTTCTTGGAACAGGTTGGGGAGGGATATTGAGGGGTTTGTTAGTGTGAGGAGGACGTCATCGGCGAAAAGTGAGATTTTATAATCCGCGTCTCCTACCATGATTCCTGAGATATTGGGGTTGGATGTAATCCGGCTGGCCAGGGGTTAGTGCAAAGATAAGTGGGGATAATGGGCAGGCCTGTCTAGTCCTGTTTGAAATGCTAAATGAGTCAGAGGTTATACCTCCTGCAGAGACTGATGTGGAATGATTGTAGTACAGGGCTTGAATAGCCTGTAGAAATTGTCCCTGAAAGCCAAACCTACGAAGGGTGTGAGTGAGAAAGGACCATGAGACCCGGTCGAATGCCTTTTCTGCGTCTAGGGCCAGCAGTAGGGAGGGGAGTTTTAGAGAGCTAGCATGGTGGATCAGGTTAATGGTTCTTCTCGTGTTGTCGAGGGCTTGCCTCGTTGGGACAAAGCCTACTTGGTCAGGGTGAATAAGGGAGGGGAGGATGGGGTTGAGCCTGTTTGCGAGTATTTTTGCAAAGAGTTTCAGGTCTGTGTTTAGGAGAGAAATTGGCCTGTAATTTGAGACTAGTTGGGGGTCTTTGCCAGGTTTTGGTATAACCGTAATCACAGCTCAGGTAGTGTCTGGATGGAAATATTCCCCATTTAGAATATGGTTGAAGGTAGAGGAAAGGTGAGGGATTAGGGTTTGTTGGAAAGTTTTGTAATATGAGAAGGTGAATCCATCGGGGCCTGGAGCTTTGGAGGGTTTTTGTGATTTGAGAGCAGTCATGATCTCGTCTGGGGATATGGGGCGGCATAGTGTGGCAGAGGTGTTGGGGTCAATCTCGGGGAGAGAACTGGAGGAAAGGTAGTCGGATGGTGAAGACGACGTGGGGGAGGAGAAAGCGGGAGTGGGGGAGTTATATTTGTTTGTAGAAATCCTTGAATATATTATTAATATCGGTGGGGTGGTAGCAAGTAGTGTTTGAAGGGTTTTTGAGGGATGGGATGGCCGATCAAACTTTACGGGCTTTTAGTTGATTGGCTAGGAGTGCATCCGCTTTGTTACCTTTTTCGTAGAAGCGCTGATTCGTCCAGTGGAGCGTCCTTTCGATTTTCTCTGAGAGGATTGCATTAAGGGAGGTTTTAGCCTTGGTAAGTTGCTTGTAATTTTCATCGGTCGGGGATCGCTTATGACGGGCGTCTAGTTGGGAGACTTGTTCTAGAAGGGATTGAAATGTTTGTTTCTACTCTTTATTTCTATGGGAGGCATAGCTAATATGTCCGCGGATTACTGCTTTGTGTGCTTCCCAGACTAGTGGAGTGCAACCCTGAGCGTCAGCGTTAAGAGTGAAGTAGTCAAGTAAGGCTTCATTTATCTTGTTTTGAAAGTTTGGAATTTTCAGGAGGGTCTCAATGCGCCAGGAAGGTTTGGATGCCGGTGTGTCCATCAGGTTGAAGGTTGAGGTGAGGAAGGAGTGATCTGACCAGGAGTTGGGGGTGATGTGAGAGTCTGTCAAGTGGGTTGAGGCCATTGGGCAGCAAAAGATAAAATCTATTCTTGAGTGTGAGTGGTGAGGCGGGGAGAAGGTGTAGTCTCTGGCGGAGGGGTTTACAGCGCGCCAGGTGTCAATGAGATTTGTTTCTTTTACATGCTTTGCCAGTGCACAGGCTAGGGGGTCCGGTCTAGTGGGGTGTTGGGGGGGAGAATTTGTCTAGATTTGGCTCTAGAACGCAGTTGAAGTCACCGCCTAAGAACAGATGGCCTTTTTTCTTTTTGTGTAGGAAGTTAAAGAATTTTTTGAAGAAACGTTGTTGGCCAGTGTTTGGGGCATAGACGTTGGCGAAGGTAACTTCCGTGGGTCCCAGTCGACCGGTCACGATGATATATCTGCCGTCCGTGTACTTAAACACAGACTGCAGTGAAAAGGGCAGTCTGTTGTGGATTAGGATGGCAACGCCGTTGTGTTTGGTCATGCTGGAGGAGTATATAACACAGTGGAGAAGTGTCTGGAGCGAAGAGTGGGGTGGCCAGGCTCCTTGAAGTGGGATTCTTGTATTAATATTACATCCGCTTTCAAGGATTTAATGGTGCGGAATAAGAGAGGCCGTTTTTGAGGGGTGTTTAGGCCCCTTACGTTCATGGAGGCAATGGTTAGTGGCATTTTTAATTAAGGAGGGGGAACAGGGGGATGAAGGGAGGGAATAGAGATAGTTGAGTGAGGCATTTAGGGGAGGGTGGGGGTATAAAAAAGGTAGGGAAAGGGTACAAAAGTACCGGGGAGTGTGTGGGTAGTTCGGTAATGGGTGTTGTGGTGTGGGGTCAGATGCGTTAGGGGGTGGAGGAAGATAGGACTGGGTACGAATCCTCAACAGAGAGAGGAGGTACTCAGAGGTTGGGACGGGAGTGTCCAGAGAGGTGATAAGCCTTGTGAAGGGGATCACCTCAGGGAGGGGAAGAAAAAAAAATAATAATAGAAAATGTGGGGGAGGAATTAGGAGGATGAGTGAGTAGGGGATCACTGCCCCTGGGTGCATAGGGGGTAAAAACATAGTTAAACATCAAAAGCTGAAACAGTTAACAGTTATAAGGTGGTAGAGACCCTATATGGGGGGCAGGGGCCAGGGGGGCGGCCACGACACCCGTCTCCGCCAAAGTTGGCTATGAGATTAGATGGGATGGTATCGGGGATTTCCACTGCTCAGAGGCATCAGGACCACACCCCCAGCCGCCCCGGGGGCCCCCCACAAACTTTAGGCAAATCAAGGTTATCTTAAGCAGTTAGTAGCATAACAGGTAATCTACATGAAGAGTTTAACCAAATATGGTGACAAATTGCGGAGTTCCACTAGTAGAGGGTATATATGGGGGTAGATTTAAACATAGCTAAGGTTCAATGGAACAGACCAAGACTGAATTGTAAGGGGGTGTCCATTATTAATGTAGTAGAGGAACTCCGTCTGGGGTGGGGTTGGACTCCTCCAGGTGGGAGAGTAAGTCTTTACATTCTCGCATGTCTCTGATAAGAACAGTCTTACCATTGAGGTCCACCATGAGTTTAAAAGGAAATCCCCCATCGGTAGCGAATGCCTTTTTCTCGAAGGGCCACTGTGAGGTCACGGAAGTCTCTTCTTTTCGCAAGGGTGAGGGGAGCAAGGTCTTGATAGAATTGGAGTTTGAGGGTTTCGAATACTACAGATTTTTTCCCCCTGGTGACTGAGAGGATGAGTTCCTTGTCCTTGAAGCTTAGGAACCGGATTACTACGTCACGGGGTGGGTCGTTGTCTCTGGGTTTTGGTCGGAGCGCACAGTGAGCTCTCTCCAGAGGTAGTTTCAGAGTGCCAATATCCGGGGAGAGGGAGGAGAAGAGATTGTGAAGGTAGGGTTCTAGAGCATCTTGGGAGATGGATTCGGGAATGTTTTGTATGCGGATATTGTTTCTACGCTCCCTGTTTTTGAGATCTTCATTTTTTGGTGCCGAGGTCGTTTAATTCAGAGATGATATGGTCTATGTCTCTGCCCGTGTCGTTCATAGACTTTTGAAGGCCATCTTGACAGGACTCAAGTTTGGCGGTTCTGGTGGCTAGAGAGGATATGTCTGATTTAATGGAGGCAACCGCTTTATCTAGTTTAATTTCTAGCGAGTCTTTGAGGTCAGTGATGAGGGAGCGGAGGGCCAAGATGTCGTCTTTGGTAGACGGGGATGGGGTTGGTGGACCCTTCTTATCCATGGTTCTGGTGAAGTGGTGAGAAATGTCTGAGCCTCCTTTTTTAGGCGTTTTAGCAGCCGATCTCCGCACGTGAAGAAAACCTGGTTAGGAGTATAGGTATAAGTAGTTCTTCAGCAAGGTCTGCTTGCGGGGTGCGAGGTATGAAGAGATTGAGATGAAAGGGTTCAGCGACCAGAGGTTCTGGAGTTTGGGGAAGGGTAGTCAAAAGCACCCAGGGGAAGTGGAGGACAGGTTTTAAGTCGACATTGTGAGTTGTTATTTAGGTGGCTGAGTAAAGTTGTAGGTTGAGACAAAGGAGCGGTAGTCGAGAATGTGCTTCTAATTAAGCCACGCCTTGGTTGTGAAGTATCTCAGAAGGGCGATTATAGACTCGGAGGCTAGGGAGGAGCCTCGGTCTCGTAGGGACGGGGGGAGTAAACTGGTGGGACCTGATGTGCAGTTACAGATTTAGTTGTTCTTGAGTGTGGAGCCTTATGGTAGGAGGGAGAGCCTGACCAGCAGAGCTCTTATCGGTAGGCGGATTTATATCTTGGTATTCCTGGTGTGGTTAGGCTGCACTGCGGGGGTGAGGGGGTAAGGGATCTGTATTTCTAGGCTTATTCACAACAGGTGCGTAGATAATATGAAGAGTTGCTCCTGGTGGTTCCGAGGGGATAAGAAAGGGCTTCACTCAGGTGTGTCTTCAGCTGGGGATGTAGCCTCAGTGAGGGGCTACCCTAGATTCCACTGTCCTGCTGAGTATATGATTTTGCAGTAGCACAAAGTGCAGGACAGAGTGGGTGGGATTTCAGAATTTATGCCCCTTAATATGGTGAGTGCAGTAGCTGGGGGGGGGGGGGGCGAAACAAAGATGGTGGCCGGGCTCCACCACTGATGTGAGGTGGTGTGTAGGAAGCCTCCTTCCCCCGGCCCCCGCAGGCTGCGAGGGGCTCTGTGTGGGGCTGTGTGGTGTTGGGTAGAGGGCGCAGTTAGTACAGCTCACCTCAAGCCGCAGTCAGCGGCAGCGCCGGTCGCGGCTCCAGCAGCGTGGTAGGACTCGGCGGCAGAGATGGTCCCTCCCGGTCTCTCTGCGTCCGGGCTGTGTTGGTGGAGGTCGACAGGGGGATATCGCCTCGCCGGGACCGCAACAGGATCTCCAGGCCGTCCTTCAGTCGGGAACGGAAGTCCCGCGGTGCAGGAATTGAGGTCCCGGCTCCTGCACAGGGAACAGGCCGCAACCCGCGAGAGCGCCGATAGGCACTCCCCGGCTCCGCAGCAACGGTCCCAGGTATCCGGGGCACGGGGGAAAGAGGATGGGGTGATGGTGGGATTGGGGGTTAGAGGGGTGGAAAAGGTATTTTAGGCTGATCTCGGACAGGAGCTCGTTTAAGGCACGTCCGTCCCGATGGTTAGCCAGGCCACGCCCCCCACCACATAACAATTTAAATAAAGACATTCCAGTCTATTTTTTCATTTATACCCGCAGGTTTCAGGGAATTCAGTCTGAATATCCATTCAGACTCCCTCTGGGATAGCAGCTTACGTCTATTGCCACCTCTACTTAGGGGTGGGGTGTGGTCTATAATCTTACATTTCAAACTTGCGAGAGTGTGGCCACATTCTTTGAAATGTCGGGCCACCGGCTGATCAATGTCCTCGCCTTTAAAGACAGGCATTGATCGCAGACCGGTGGAGTGCCATCCGCTCGCGAAATGTCCTGATGGTTTGCCCGACGTAGTATTTTCCACAAGGGCATATGAGGATATACACTATGAATTGGGATTTACACCCCAATGCGTGTCTGATTTTAAACTTTTTTCCAGTTTGCGGGTGTTTGAAATCAGTCCCTGGTTCCATTGAGTTACACGTAGAACATGATGGACACCGATAACATCCAGGTTTTTTCTTTTGAATGTTGAACAAAATGGGAGGATCCTTTGGTGGAATATTTGTTTTCATCAAGATGTCCTTGAGGTTTCTACCTCTTTTAAAGCTCGGCATGATGGTTTTGTGTTTAAAGATAGGAATATTTTTATCCCCGGAGACTATAGGCCAGAGTGCCTTGGTGGCCCTGGATAACCCTTGTGTGGCTGATGTAAATGTTGTGACAAAGGGTATCTTATTGGAGTTCATTTTTTTTAAGTTTTCAGTAATCAACTGTTCCCTTGGGGTATTTAAGACTTTTTTTTTAATGAGTACAGACCTCTGGTATCCTCTGCTGGCACATTTTTCAATCATCTCATCCAGTTTTGGTTCTAATTCATTGGGCACACTTGTTGTTCTGGCCACCCTGATCATTTGGGACTTAGGCAGTCCACGTTTCAGGGCAGGGGCGTGATGACTGCTGTATTCCAGGAAGGTGTTTCTACCTGTGCTTTTTTGGTGGACTGTGGTACTGATCATTCCATCTCTTAGCTGTAGGTTTACATCTAAGAAGGGATTCAGTATTGAATCCCGGCGGTCGGGATCCCGGCGTTCAGAATCCCGACGCCGGAATCCCGACGCCGGAATCCCGACAGCCGAAATGCCGACAAGGGGGGGACGTGGATCGCCCCCCCTTGCGGGCTCGCTGCGCTCGCCACACAGCGGGCCCGGTGCCTCGCTACGCTTGGCACACTAATTTATTCTCCCTCCAGGGGTGTCGTGGACACCCCAGGAGGGAGAATGTGTCGGCATTCGGCGGTCGGGATTCCGGCGTCGGGATTCTGAACGCCGGGATCCCGACCGCCGGGATTTTAACTGCATCCCCTAAGAAGTTTACTTGTTGTTTGTCTATGCAGTAAGTGAATTTAATTGGACCTTCTTGCTGGTTGATGTCTTCAATTATTTTGATGAGATCGTTTTCCAATCCTGACCAGATTAGGAGCAGGTCATAAATAAAGCGTTTGTACATAAGAAGGTGACAACTAATAGAGACCCCGTGCTTTCTGGTTCAGATTGTAGCAAGAAATTGTACTAACTGGGAACAGAGGGATACCCCACTTGCATTTTTCCTCTATATGAATCTACTCATTGCTGGTTTTTGAGACCATATTTCACCCCAATGAGGCCGTATAGACACACCCACTAGGATACAGAGGAATGATATAACTCCCTGCGTGAGTCCTATCTCCTGGTCTGTGTGAACTCACCCTTTGGTCTGAGAAGACCATATTCAATAAAATTGAGGCTGTGCTAATTTGTCATTGTGAACAGAACATAATTGCACCTGAGAGCTCTCTTTTTAGGTAGCTCTAAAAGAGCAACCAAAAGATACAACTTCACCCATATACTGTGTAGGAGATTCCTCCCTATTGGATTGATTCGTTGCCCCTGATGAAGTCCTAAGGGACGAAACGCGTCGGCCGCGGATCTACATTGTTTGTGGCACTTGCTTGAAAAAACCCTGAAACCGTGAAATGAATTCTTACTGCTGGACGAACCACCAATAAATGTTTACATGTTTTTATAAAATAATTTTTATTGATTTATTGCATGTATAGCCACTAAGTGGTACACTTAGCGCACCCCTATTCTCTTTCTTTCTATCTTTGTTCTACCTGTACCTTTACTAACAGCAAGGTACTATAGAGGTGCTGCTTGTCTAAGCGCAATATCGGGGCCACTATCTCGTATGTATGTATGTATGTATGTATGTATATATATATATATATATATATATATATATATATATATATATATATATATATATATATATATATATATATATATATATAGCTCTATATCTATCTCTATATCTCTATCTCTATATATCTATAGATATCTATATCTCTATATATCTATATAGATATCTATATAGATATCTATATATCTATATAGATATCTATATCTATATCTCTATATCTATATAGATATCTATATATCTATATAGATATCTAAATCTCTATATATCTATATAGATATCTATATAGATATCTATATCTCTATATCTAGATATCTATATCTCTATATCTATATAGATATCTATATCTCTATATATAGATAGAACAAGGGGAGACGGCGGCACTCAAAGGGACTTTGGAGAAAGTAAATCAGACCACTCTGGGGTTCAGTTCAACGTTTCGGTCGGTTAGACCTTTATCAAGAACTACTGCATATATATAGATATCTATATCTCTATATATATATATCTCTATATATAGATATCTATATCTCTATATAGAGATATCTATATCTCTATATAGAGATATAGATATCTATTGATAGATCTATAGATAGATATAGATAGATATATATCTATCTATATGATGTGGGGGACGGCGGCACTCAATAAAACAAAATGACACCAGGAGACTGGATAAATCACCGACGTTTCTAAGCCGTTGCGGCTTCTTTATCAAGGTGCAGAAGTCTTCTGCACCTTGATAAAGAAGCCGCAACGGCTTAGAAACGTCGGTGATTTATCCAGTCTCCTGGTGTCATTTTGTTTTATCGAGTGCCGCCGTCCCCCACATCATGCATTCATAGCCTGCGGCAGCAGGTTATTATTGGCGGGCACCGTATCATCTGAGTATCCCGATAGACCTGGGTGTGCCGCTCTATCCAGCATACATATATATCTCTGTGTGTATCTCTGTGTGTATCTCTGTGTGTATCTCTGTGTGTATCTCTGTGTGTATCTCTGTGTGTATCTCTGTGTGTATCTCTGTGTGTATCTCTGTGTGTATCTCTGTGTATCTCTATATATCTATATGTATGTATATAATCTCTCTATATATCTCATCGGCTTTCACCTTACCTAGTTTTGTGGTGCCCTATGGCTTGTGACCACATTGTTTAAACAGACATTGTAGGGGCTCTGTACACACAAGATTAAATGATAATAAATAGTGGAGATTTGGTTCATGAATTGATCAATGCATTTAAGCCTACAGCCTCCTTCACGGGACCCCACTTTTCTGCAGGTCCTAACACTATCGCTCAAAATGGCTACAATACACATAGCATGCCTGGAATCAAACATTGATGTGATAGCTATCTGGTCTGAAGCTCACTGCAGACTATGCTTTTATAGGTGAGCAGTTACCAAAACACCTGTCACTAATCATCTAGGGAACTGGTTAACATAAGCTATGCACTATAGGTTAATACAGGTTGCATGAGAGAATGTGACCACAATAAGACTAATTAAAAAAATTAATCTAATAAACAATATATACACTAAACATCGGCACTCGCCTCTCCTAGTTTTGGGGTGCCCTATGGCTTGTGACCACATTGTTTAAACAGACATTGTAGGGGCTCTGCACACACTAAATTAACTGATAATAAATATCCACTATTTATTATCAGTTAGTTTAGTGTGTGCGGAGTCCCTACAATCAATCTCTGTCTCTGTCTGTCTCTGTCTGTCTCTGTCTGTCTCTCTCTCTCTCTCTCTCTCTCTCTCTCTCTCTCTCTCTCTCTCTCTCTCTCTCTCTCTCTCTCTCTCTCTCTCTCTCTCTCTCTCTCTCTCTCTCTCTCTCTCTCTCTCTCTCTCTCTCTCTCTCTGTGTGTGTGTGTGTGTGTGTGTGTGTGTGTGTGTGTGTGTGTGTGTGTGTGTATATATATATATATATATATATATATATATATATATGTGTGTATATATATATATATACACATACATACATACATACATACATACATACATAGTGTTAAGTAAGGGGCTATCTTTTGTTCCTACTGCCCGCTTTGACGATATGCAGTGGGAAATTGAAAAGTACAAACTCAATAGATCCTTGAAGTTGAAAGAACATTTTAACCAGGACACTTGCCCCTAACACTTATACTAACCCTCCTGAGATACCTAAGCAATTGGCTAGGTTACAACCCCGGTCTGTGTTTGAGCCTCTATCTATGAATGTGAATATTAAAACCTTTATGCAGGCACTTGATTATAATGTTTCCCGTGATGTTATCTCTAAATCTAAGTGTGGCAATACTAGATCTAACCTTACTCATGAAGAATTTGATGCATTACATCAGGCATGTCCAACGTTGGCCCTCCAGATGTTATGAAACTACACATCCCAGCATGCTTTGCCACGGTTTTGCTATTAGAGAATGCTAAAACTATTGCAAAGCATGCTGGGATGTGTAGTTTCAAAACATCTGGAGGGCCAACGTTGGACATGCCTGCATTACATGATCTGGGTTCTTACAATGATGTGATTATACGGCCCGCTGACAAAGGCGGTGCCGTTGTTTTACAAGATTTGTGTGATTATAAACACGAGATCTCACGCCAATTGGCTGACACCTCGGTGTATATGGCATTGAAAAAAGATCCCACAGTTGAATATACTAACATTCTTTATGGTATTCTTGATGGTGCAGTGTCTGATGGGACTATCACTTCTGAGCTAGCATTGGCTTTGAAAGTGCCGGATCCTGTGGTGCCACTGTTATACACCTTGCCCAAAATACACAAGGGGCTTCAGGCCCCCCCCGGGCAGGCCTATTATCGCAGCACGGGGTTCCTTATTTCAGAATATTTCCACATATATAGATGCCCTTCTGCAGCCTTGTATCAGGGCCTCAGAGGGACATCTATTACACATGACAGCCTTTTTGAATGGCATCAACAGTTTGGGCACCATACCACCTGGTAGCTTGTTATGTGTTATTGACGTTACCAGTTTTTATACCATTATACCAAATGAAGCTTAGTGTTCATTCTAGCACTCGCTATCTTTGAAAAGCCATGCAGTTTCTCTTCCCTGCCTGGGGTGTCGCAGTCTGCTGTGGTGTTTCTAGCACGGGTCTGGTTTGCATATCAGTGCTGATATACAGATCACACAGTGCTAGAAGCACTACAGCAGACCCTGACACCCTAGGCAGGGAAGAGGAACTGCATGGGTTTTCAAAGATAGTGGGTGCTAGAATTAACACTAAAGCTGGACTGGATGCTGTTCGCAAATTACTTGTTGACAATGTTAAATATCAGGGCCCTGATATAGATTTTGTCATTTACACTATTGGAACTGGTACTATTTCCTATATGACAATACCTTTTACTTGTAGCGAGTTGGTTGTGCGATGGGGAGCAACTTTGCCCCATCGTACGCCAACTCGTTCATGATGGTTGTGGAGAAAGATATATTCTTCTCCAACATCGATGTATCGCGTACAATATTTTATTATACGCGTTACATCGATGACCTGTTCCTTATCTGGACAGGCTCGCATGAGGAATTTGTAGGGGTCATGGACAAACACAATGAGTCATCTAGTCCAGTTAAATTGACCTATACGTTGGATACTGAACATGTCCGTTATCTTGATGTAGCGCTTACTGTCAGTGAGGGTGTGGTTCAGACCTCTGTATACACCAAGCCCACTGACCGTAACACCATCCTCCATGCGACGAGTTGCCATCTAGGATCTACTAAATTCAGTTTACCCTATTCCCAGTTTCTGCGGGCTAGGCGGATTTGTAGTACAGATCAAGCAGCAGAAGTACAAATCGACAAAATGCTTCACAAATTCATGGAGAGGGGATATGAGGCGACTATGCTGTCTGATGCTAAATTCAAGGCTATGTCAAAAACTAGGGAATCCCTGCTGGTTTATGGTGATAAAAAAGAGAGTACCAATAGACTACCCTGGGTCAACCATTACAGTACTTGCAGTGTGGGCATTAAAAGGAATGTCAAAAAACTTTGGCCTTTGGTCCAGATGGATCGCTCCTTGGGGCTGGCAGACACCACGATTATGCCATGTTACACTCGTGGCAGGAGTGTGAAGGACATAGTCATGAAGACTGATGTCGGCAAGTTGCAACAGAGTGGCAGTGAAGCTTTTTTGTGTGCTAGACCAGGGTGTTATCGGTGCCTCAATTGTATAACCTGTAGGTCCCTTATCACAGGTGAAACCTTTTGCCACCCTTCTAGTGGCAAAAGATACAGTATTCAACACATGTTTACTTGCACCACCAAATATGTTATCTACATGATTACCTGCCCCTGTTCACTCAGCTACATTGGCAAAACTGAACGTACACTTAGGGAGCGTATGGCTGGCCACAGGCACTCCATCAAGTTGGCCCTTGAGAAAGGGGTGAGTGACCAACCTGTGGCCAGACATTTTCTGGAAGCTCGCCATACTATCCCCATGTTACGATACGTGATCATTGATCATATCCCTTGTAGCCTTCGCAGAGGTAATAGATCACAAAAACTTCTACTTTGTGAGGCACAGTGGATACAGCGTCTGAGGACGCTTGCGCCGAAAGGCCTCAATGAATTTAGAGGCTTACACTGTGTTTTTTTATAGATTTGTTCCATTTGGTATATGACCCTGGTAGTGTGGATTACCCATTAGATTTAGGGCTTCTACTGGTCAACATGGACCATGTATACTGATTTGGTAGCTTTAGTGAGTTGATTCATGATAAATATGGATTGTGTGATAGTACTGATTATAATAATATATACCTTGTGTTGATTTCATTCCCTGTGTCTCATGTAATATGCAGTAAAATGCTGGTGTTTATTTCTAAGCTGCGTGCATGTGATGCGTGTCTGTACTGATTTTTAATCTTTTTATATATTTTTCTGCATGTTTTCTGCAAGAGGTGTGGTGGAGTTTTTCTTTCATTTTCTGTCTAGTTGATTAATGTAATGTTATTTTGCACTGTGTTTGATTATTGATACAGGTTTTTGACTGTGGGCGCTCTGACAGCCTTATGTGTGTGTATATATGTATGTGTGTGTATATATATACTTCCGAGTAGCAGGCACTCTCTCAAATCAGGTTCTCATGCCGTGGTGCCTTGTCAAAGCTGCAGCATACAACACATCCACGTGGGACCGGCACTCGTCAGACTTGAAATCATAGGCAAAAACCCATACTTGCTTTGCAACGTTTCGAACTTTTTATGAAGTTCTTCCTCAGGCAGCGTACAGACAATAAATGATACATAAAACTAACCTTATATCCCTGTGCTTGTCCATTCCTCCCCCACGCCGGGCCGTCCACGCACTTCCTGTCAAGGCACCGGAAGTCCTTCACTCACCAGCTCAGCTATTCAGGGTTGCCGGGTTTCCATAGCAACCCTGAATAGCTGAGCTGGTGAGTGAAGGACTTCCGGTGCCTTGACAGGAAGTGCGTGGATGGCCCGGCGTGGGGGAGGAATGGACAAGCACAGGGATATAAGGTTAGTTTTATGTATCATTTATTGTCTGTACGCTACCTGAGGAAGAACTTAATAAAAAGTTTGAAACGTTGCAAAGCAAGTATGGGTATTTGCTTATGATTTCAAGTCCGCCGAGTGCCGGTCCCACGTGGATGTGTGTGTGTATGTGTATGTGTGTGTGTGTGTATATATGTATATATATGTATGTAACAAGATACCCAGCGCAAAAGTCCTCAGAAGGAAATATGTCCACAGTATCAGTCAATGTGTGCAATCTTCTTCCAAATACAGTCGGGCAAAAAAGTATTTAGTCAGCCACCAATTGTGCAAGTTCTCCCACTTAAAAAGATGAGAGAGGCCTGTAATTTTCATCATAGGTATACCTCAACTATGAGAGACAAAATGAGGAAAAAAAATCCAGAAAATGACATTGTCTGATTTTTAAAGAATTTATTTGCAAATTATGGTGGAAAATAAGTATTTGGTCAATAACAAAAGTTCATCTCAGTACTTTGTTATATACCCTTTGTTGGCAATGACAGAGGTCAAACGTTTTCTGTAAGTCTTCACAAGGTTTTCACAAACTGTTGCTGGTATTTTGGCCCATTCCTCCATGCAGATCTCCTCTAGAGCAGTGATGTTTTGGGGCTGTCGCTGGGCAACACGGACTTTCAACTCCCCCCAAAGATTTTCTATGGGGTTGAGATCTGGAGACTGGCTCGGCCACTCCAGGACCTTGAAATGCTTCTTACGAAGCCACTCCTTTGTTACCCGGGCAGTGTGTTTGGGATCGTTGTCATGCTGAAAGACCCAGCCACGTTTCATCTTCAATGCCCTTGCTGATGGAAGGAGGTTTTCACTCAAAATCTGACGATACATGGCCCCATTCATTCTTTCCTTTACACGGAGCAGTCGTCCTGTTCCCTTTGCAGAAAAACAGCCCCAAAGCATGATGTTTCCACCCCCATGCTTTACAGTAGGTATGGTGTTCTTTGGATGCAACTCAGCATTCTTTCTCCTCCAAACACGACGAGTAGAGTTGTTACCAAAAAGTTCTATTTTGGTTTCATCTGACCATATGACATTCTCCCAATCCTCTTCTGGATCATCCAAATGCTCTCTAGCAAACTTCAGACGGGCCTGCACATGTACTGCCTTTAGCAGGGGGACACGTCTGGCACTGCAGGATTTGAGTCCCTGGCGGCGTAGTGTGTTACTGATGGTAGCCTTTGTTACTTTGGTCCCAGCTCTCAGCAGGTCATTCACTAGGTCCCCCCGTGTGGTTCTGGGATTTTTGACCACCGTTCTTGTGATCATTTTGACCCCACGGGGTGAGATCTTGCGGGGAGCCCCAGATCGAGGGAGACTATCAGTGGTCTTGTATGCCTTCCATTTCCTAATAATTGCTCCCACAGTTGATTTCTTCACACCAAGCTGCTTACCTATTGCAGATTCAGTCTTCCCAGCCTGGTGCAGGTCTACAATTTTGTTTCTGGTGTCCTTTGACAGCTCTTTGCTCTTGGCCATAGTGGAGTTTGGAGTGTGACTGTTTGAAGTGTTGGACAGGTGTCTTTTATATAGATAAAGAGTTCAAACAGGTGTCATTAATACAGGTAACGAGTGGAGGACAGAGGAGCCTCTTACAGAAGAAGTTACAGGTCTGTGAGAGCAAGAAATCTTGCTTGTTTGTTTTTGACCAAATACTTATTTTCCACCATAATTTGCAAATAAATTCTTTAAAAATCAGACAATGTCATTTTCTGGATTTTTTTTCCTCATTTTGTCTCTCATAGTTGAGGTATACATATGATGAAAATTACAGGCCTCTCTCATCTTTTTAAGTGGGAGAACTTGCACAATTGGTGGCTGACTAAATACTTTTTTGCCCGACTGTATATATATATTCCAAACCACAGCGGCACTCACATGGCCTTTGTCACCAATAAAAACACCACCAAACAGGGTATTTAGGTCAAAAGCGACGTTTTGGAGGTTAATCCTTTATCAAGCAAAGCCAACAAGTGTACAGAAAACATAACTCACCTAAATAGTACCTGGTGCCCCGTCTGCTAAGCAGCGTCCACCGGCGTGGCTGTCAGCCGATAGCTCCCGCACTTCCGCATTGGCGTGTGGGCGTCATCGCGTCATTCCGTTCACGTCGGTCCAGAGTGCGTCCTGGTTGCTAGGCGACCCTCCTCAGCCGGGACGCTGTTGCCTGGGTAATAGAAAAACAACATAAATTACTGTGCATGGGAAAGAAAACAGTGTGCATATATATAAAAAGCATACACGGTCAGCTGCAGGGTGTCTATATTAAACAACAAGGAATGTCCA
>NC_139221.1:187559770-187572270 GCF_055691185.1 Crinia signifera
TTTTTAACCCCTTCAATTTTTTTTTTTTGTATAAAGTATTTTTTTTTTTCTGCACTACATACACACTACACACTACATACCCCCCGGGTTGAAATAAAGTTTGTACCCCCCCCTACACTATACACGTGTTGAAACATTTCACTACCAGTAACACAAAAATAAAAATGGCATCCCAAATGTCATCCCAAATGTCATCCCAGTCATCCAGAAGAATGTATTCAGCGGAGGAGGCATATGCCATGCTTGCCTCTGATTCTGACACAGCCAGTGATGCAAGCGGGGAATTTGAAGGATTCGTCTTAAGCTCCTCTTCCTCCTCTGGTGATGAGGGACCCCCTCAAAGACGCCCCCGTAGAGCAGCTGAGACCCACCCCCCAATAATTGATCTCGTATGGACCCCACCACCAGACAATTTTGAGCCCCAGGTTCCTGAGTTTTTGGCCATGCCAGGAATCCAATTTGATTCCACAGGTCTCAGAGAAATTGACTTTTTCAAATTATTTTTCTCTGATGATTTTATAAATTTAATGGTGGACCAAAGTAATTTATATGCCCAGCAGTTTATTGCTCAAAACCCCACGTCATCATTTGCTAGGTGGACCCCTGTAGATGCAGTAGAGATGATGACGTTTTGGGGTCTGGTGTTTCATATGGGCATAGTAAAAAAGCCAGAAATTAGGCAATATTGGAGTACAGATGTTCTGTACAGCACCCCATTTTACCGTATGGCCATGCCCCGGGCTCGATTTGAGACGATCCTTAAATTTTTGCATTACAACGATAATGCACAGTGCCCACCCAGAGATGATCCCACCTTTGACCGGCTATTCAAAGTCAGGCCGGTCATTGATCATTTCAGTGCCAAATTTGCAGAGATGTACATCCCTGAAAAATTCATTTGCATAGACGAGTCCCTTATACATTTTAAAGGAAGGGTTAAATTCCGCCAGTACCTTCCCAGTAAGAGGGCAAGGTATGGCATAAAAATGTATAAGCTGTGTGAAAGCACCTCAGGGTACACTCACAGGTTTAGGGTATATGAAGGGAAGGATTCAAGAATTGAACCGCCAGAATGCCCCCCCTCCCTCGTAGGTGTTAGTGGAAAAATTGTCTGGGATTTAGTGCACCCCTTCCTGGATAAAGGTTATCACCTCTATGTGGATAACTTTTACACTAGCATCCCCCTGTTTAAGGCCCTTGGTTCAAGAGGTACAGCAGCTTGCGGTACTGTGCGCAAGAACCAAAGAGGCCTCCCAAAAACGCACATTGCCCAAGTAATGAGAAGGGGTGAAAGCAGGGGAATATGCACCGAAAATATGTTGTTGGTCAAATATAAGGACAAGAGGGATGTCCTTATACTGACAACAATTCACGGAGACAGTACCACCTCCGTCCCTGTACGAGGTACCAGTACCCACACCTCAAAACCTAATTGTATCCTGGATTACAATAGGTACATGGGCGGAGTGGATCTTTCAGATCAGGTACTGAAGCCGTACAGTGCCCTGCGGAAAACAAAAATCTGGTACAAGAAGCTGGCCGTGTATATCATCCAGATGGCACTGTATAACGCTTACGTGCTATTCCGTTCTACCGGCCAGAGGGGGACATTTATGCACTTTCAAGAGGAAGTCATAAAGGGCCTAGTATTTGGGAACCAGCAGGCAGAGGGCCCCAGTACTTCTAGTACTGGCCCCCGTATTGTACCAGGGCAGCATTTTCCGAACGAAATCCCCTCCACTGCAAGAAAGGGCAGGACACAAAAAAGGTGCAAAGTTTGCTATAAAAAGGGAATAAGAAAGGAAACTATTTTCCACTGTGAAACTTGCCCCGACAAACCCGGCCTATGTATAAAGGAGTGTTTTAAAATATACCACACATCTATGGATTATTAGGTTCATCATTTCACCGTGCTTCGGGGGTCTTGCTAATGCCACATAGCACCCACCAACATTCCACCAGAATCTGAGCTGCAAAATCCAAAAATCACTCCTTCCCTTCTGAGTCCTGCCATGCACCCAGCTGGTATTTTTTGGTCACATATGAGGCATTGCCATACTCGGGAGAAATTGGGGCACAGATTTTGGGGTGCTTTTTCTCCTTCATACCTTCTGAAAATGAAAACTTTTGAGCCAGAACTGCATTTTTGTGTAAAAAAATTTAATTTTTCATTTTCACTGCCCAGTTGTACCACAATTGGTGAAACCCCTGGGGGTTTGAAATGTACACTATACCCCTAGATCAGGGGTGGGGAACCTTTTTTCTACCGAGGGCCATTTGGAAAATTTTAAAACCCTTCGGGGGCCATATAAAAATTATCAATTATCGGCATATACGCGTGGGCATTATACACAGGGCAGCGGCATATACATGTGGGCATTATACACAGGGCAGTGGCATATACATGTGGGCATTATAAACACTGGCAGCGGCATATACATGTGGGCATTATACACACTGGCAGCGGCATATACATGTGGGCATTATACACACTGGCAGCGGCATATACATGTGGGCATTATACACAGGGCACCGGCATATACATGTGGGCATAATACACAAGGGCAGCGGCATATACATGTGGGCATAATACACAAGGGCAGCGGCATATACATGTGGGCATAATACACAAGGGCAGCGGCATATACATGTGGGCATTATACACACTGGCAGCAGAATATACATGTGGGCATTATACACAGGGCACCGGCATATACATGTGGGCATTATACACACTGACAGCGGCATATACATGTGGGCATTATACACACTGGCAGCGGCATATACATGTGGGCATTATACACAGGGCACCGGCATATACATGTGGGCATAATACACAAGGGCAGCGGCATATACATGTGGGCATTATACACAGGGCACCGGCATATACATGTGGGCATAATACACAAGGGCAGCGGCATATACATGTGGGCATTATACACACTGGCAGCGGAATATACATGTGGGCATTATACACAGGGCACCGGCATATACATGTGGGCATTATACACACTGGCAGCGGCATATACATGTGGGCATTATACACACTGGCAGCGGCATATACATGTGGGCATTATACACAGGGCACCGGCATATACATGTGGGCATAATACACAAGGGCAGCGGCATATACATGTGGGCATTATACACAGGGCACCGGCATATACATGTGGGCATAATACACAAGGGCAGCGGCATATACATGTGGGCATTATACACACGGGCAGCGGCATATACTTGTGGGCATTATACACACGGGCAGCGACATAAAAAGTGACAGTGTGGAGGAAGGGGGGCTGTCACCCCCAAACAGGTTAATGTGATTATGTCTGATTATGAGAATCAGACATAATCACATTAACCTGTTTGGGGGTGAATCCAGGGGTAAGACAACCCCTGGATGTGTCAGTCACTGCCTGGGAAGGGAGGGTGATTATCGCCCTATATTACAGCCGCCCGCCCGCCAATACTACAGAAGTATCATCCGCCCGCCGGCTGCCTACATTTCATACCAGCCGCCCGCCCGCTGTATCAGCCGCCCGCCCGCCTATATTAACAGCCGCCCGCCCTCCTATATTACATACCAGGCGCCGGGGATGGCTGCTGCTGCTGCTGCCGCCGGGGAGATGTGTAGAAGACGCGCCCTCCAATCACAGTGGCTGTGGAGGGGATGCGCCGGCAGTGATTGGCGGGCGCGTCTTCTGCACATCTCTTCGGCGGCAGCAGCAGCAGCCATCCCCGGCGGCTGGTATGAAATGTAGGCAGCCGGCGGGCGGATGATACTTCTGTAGTATTGGCGGGCGGGCGGCTGTAATATAGGCAGGCGGGCCGGACAAACTGGGTGCGGGGGCCGTATCCGGCCCGCGGGCCGGAGGTTCCCCACCCCTGCCCTAGATGAATTCCCTGAGGGGTGTAGTTTGCAAAATGGGGTCACTTGTGGGGGGGTTCCACTGTATTGGTGCTTTGGGGGTCTTGCTAATGCGACATAGCACCCACCAACATTCCACCAGAATTTGTGCTGCAAAATCCAAATATCACTCCTTCCCTTCTGAGTCCTGCCACTTTTTGGTCACACATGAGGCATTGCCGTACTCGGGAGAAATTGGGGCACAGATTTTGGGGTGCTTTTTCTCCTTCATTCCTTGTGAAAATGAAAAATTTTGAGCCAGAACTGCATTTTTGTGTAAAAAATGTAATTTTGCATTTGCACAGCCCAGTTGTATCAAAATTGGTGAAACCCCTGGGGGTTTGAAATGTACACTATACCCCTAGATGAATTCCCTGAGGGGTGTAGTTTGCAAAATGGGGTCACTTGTGGGGGGGTTCCACTGTATTGGTGCTTGGGGGGTCTTGCTAATGCAACATAGCACCCACCAACATTCCACCAGAATCTGAGCTGCAAAATCCAAAAATCACTCCTTCCTTTCTGAGTCCTGCCATGCACCCAAATGGTATTTTTTGGTCACATGTGAGGCATTGCCGTACTCGGGAGAAATTGGGGCACAGATTTTGGGGTGCTTTGTCTCCTTCATTCCTTGTGAAAATGAAAAATTTTGAGCCAGAACTGCATTTTTGTGTAAAAAATGTAATTTTGCATTTGCACAGCCCAGTTGTATCAAAATTGGTGAAACCCCTGGGGGTTTGAAATGTACACTATACCCCTAGATGAATTCCCTGAGGGGTGTAGTTTGCAAAATGGGGTCACTTGTGGGGGGGTTCCACTGTATTGGTGCTTGGGGGGTCTTGCTAATGCGACATAGCACCCACCAAAATTCCACCAGAATCTGAGCTGCAAAATCCAAAAATCACTCCTTCCCTTCTGAGTCCTGCCATGCGCCCAAATGGTATTTTTTGGTCACATGTGAGGCATTGCCGTTCTCGGGAGAAATTGGGGCACAGATTTTGGGGTGCTTTTTCTCCTTCATACCTTCTGAAAATGAAAAATTTTGAGCCAGAACTGCATTTTTGTGTAAAAAAATGTAATTTTTCATTTTCACTGCCCAGTTGTATCAAAATTGGTGAAACCCCTGGGGTTTGAAATGTACACTATACCCCTAGATGAATTCCCTGAGGGGTGTAGTTTGCAAAATGGGGTCACTTGTGGGGGGGTTCCACTGTATTGCTGCTTTGGGGGTCTTGCTAATGCGACATAGCACCCACCAACATTCCACCACCAAAAATCACTCCTTCCCTTCTGAGTCCTGCCATGCACCCAACTGGTATTTTTTGGTCACATATGAGGCATTGCCATACTCGGGAGAAATTGGGGCACAGATTTTGGGGTGCTTTTTCTCCTTCATACCTTTATGAAAATGAAAAATTTTGAGCCAGATCTGCATTTTTGTGTAAAAAAATGTAATTTTTCATTTTCACTGCCCAGTTGTATCAAAATTGGTGAAACCCCTGGGGGTTTGAAATGTACGCTATACCCCTAGATGAATTCCCTGAGGGGTGTAGTTTGCAAAATGGGGTCACTTGTGGGGGGGTTCCACTGTATTGGTGCTTGGGGGGTCTTGCTAATGCAACATAGCACCCACCAACATTCCACCAGAATCTGAGCTGCAAAATCCAAAAATCACTCCTTCCTTTCTGAGTCCTGCCATGCACCCAAATGGTATTTTTTGGTCACATGTGAGGCATTGCCGTACTCGGGAGAAATTGGGGCACAGATTTTGGGGTGCTTTTTCTCCTTCATACCTTCTGAAAATGAAAAATTTTGAGCCAGAACTGCATTTTTGTGTAAAAAATTTAATTTTCAATTTTCACTGCCCAGTTGTACCACAATTGGTGAAACCCCTGGGGGTTTGAAATGTACACTATACCCCTAGATGAATTCCCTGAGCGGTTTAGTTTGCAAAATGGGGTCACTTGTGGGGGGGTTCCTAAATTTTAGCATCTTATGGTGCCTAGAAACCTACATGGTGCCTAAAAAATAATCTCATAAAAAGGAGGCTCCAAAATCAAGTAGGTGCTCCTTCTATTATGAAGCCTGTGGTTTGGTCGACGTGCACACTAGGGCCACATATAGGATATTTATGAAAACAAAAGAATTGGGGGAATCAATTTGTAGTCACATTTCTCTAGTAAAATGTACTGTGTTCCTTAGAAAAATGTATTAAAATTGCAAATCTGCAAAAAAAATGAAATTTTGAAATTTCACCTACACTTTGTTTTAATTCCTGTGAAACACCTAAAGGGTTAACAAACTTCCAAAATGCTGTTTTGAATACTGTGAGGGGTGCAGTTTTTGAAATGGTATCATTTATGGGGGTGTCTCACATACAAGTACCTCAAAGTCACATCAGAACTGAACTGGTCCCTAAAAAAATCAGTGTTTGAAATTTTCTTGAAAATTTGAGAATTTGCTATTCATATTGTAAGCCTCCTAGTGTCCAAAACAATTAAAAGGAAGTTGAAATAATGATGGAAACATAAAGTAGACATATGGTCTATGTTAGTTATTAACTATTTTGAGTGGTATGATTATTTGTCTCACAAGCAAAAAAATTAACATTTTGCAAATTGCAAAATTTTCCATTTTTTCACGACATTTTGGTATTTTTCACAAAAAAACACAGACTGTATCGACCCAAATTTACCACTAATTTGAAGTACAATGTGTCACGAAAAAACAATCTCAAAATCACTGGGATAAGTAAAAGCAAAAAAAAGTTATCCCCACTTAAGTGATACATGTCAGATTTGAAAAAAAGGGCTCTGTCAGGAACGCAAAAACTGGCTCTGTCAGGAAGGGGTTAATGGTTCCTACTATTCTTACTAATGGAAAATGTGAAAGGGACAGTGAGAAAAAGCGGAGATGAAGAAAAAGCACACACATGGAGTATCACGTCCGACACACCTTTGTTGGTGTCGACTAGACCACAGTCTACCATTGGGACCGGGAATATAACTCTATACATTTATAGAAAAACGTGTCAAAGGGATATTAAGAGAAGCGGAGAGGAAGAAAAAGCACACCAAATGTGACTAAATGACACTGTACGACATCTATCGGTCGTTATCATGTCACCTAACAGATCTTTTGCGTGAATCTATTGTAGCTACCTTATATGCTAATGGAAAATTTAAACAGGGATAGAAAGAGTAGCAGAGTTGAAGAAAAAGCACACCATATGCGTCTATAATGCAGACCGGAAGTGAACTCCTGAGATCCAAATGCTGAAATTCAGCATTTGGATCTCAGGAGTTCACTTACGGTCTGCACTGCTCTAATTGTTTATTGGGGTTACTTACCCTTCCCCCTAAACTGTGATTAACTTTGGATACCATTGGATAACTATTATACCGTGCTCTACCACTGTCGCTGATCTTTAGTGCGTAAACCATTTCCAGTACTGTTTTTCGCATGAACACTTCTGCTGATTGTTTTTTTAATTCAAACAATGGAAAACCTATAGTGTGAAATCACTTTGTACTGCTCTACTTCCAATGCCCCTGATGAAGTCAAGCTTTTGACGAAACGCGTTGGGCCTGTATCATCATTTGGAAGATTCCTGAATAAACTTTTATATGACTCTTTTCTGGATTACTATACTGTTTGTTCAACAAATTTGTTGTGTATGCAAATGAATTGGCGCACTCTGATACTCCTTTTTCTCCATCTCTAAACCTTCGGGTCCTGTCTAACAGGGGGCCCCTCAGAGGTGCTGCCTTCTCTCCGTGAGGCGCGGTTGGGTTTTCCGGTCTTATATATATATATATGTGTGTGTGTGTGTGTATGTATATATGTGTGTGTGTGTATATATATATATATATATATATATATGTGTGTGTGTATATATATATAATGTGTGTGTGTGTGCGTGTATATGTGTATATATATATATATATATATGTGTGTGTATATATATATGTGTATGTATGTATGTATATATATATGTGTGTGTGTGTGTATATGTATATATATACATATATATATATATATATATATATATATATATATATATATATATATATATATATATATATATATATATATATATATATATATATATATATATATATATATATATATAAATAAATTAATCCAGGTAAGTGGAAAAATAGGAGGCGGCACTCAACTTGTAAAAAGGGTATATTCAATCACATCAAAAACATCGTGATAAAAATCAGCATGTGCGTCAACAGTTTCGGAGCTGGCGCTCCTTCATCAGGACAGCTGAAGTGTGCAGCAAGGTAACAAAGCAAACAACGTGCAGAAACAAACAAGTATGGCAAAAGTTACACAATTTAAATAACAAAAGGTGCACTTACGTGATTGTTGCGCCGCGCTGAGCCCAGAGACCGGCATCCGGCGGGGGAAGAGCCACGTGACTTCCAGCGTCAGCATGGTAGTCAGGGCAACCCGCTGGCGTCTCCTCCGGCTCTGAGACGGCGGCTGTGACGGGACAATAGGGAATGCGCGTTGCTTGACAGCATACGAGTGCATTCTATAAGTGTAAATTTGCATGGTGATATAAAAGAGAAAAAATGAAAAAAATTTAAAAACAAGGAATGGCTCAAAACATCCAATTAATCGTGGGGGAATGGTTCCGTTAATTTGCAGCGCAACAATCAACATATGTGTTACTCATGTTGACATTGTATATGTCGACACCTGTCAAAATACAGTGCAATTACAAATGTATAAGACATTATAGCATATAAATATTAATATTAACGGAACACTGTACCCACTCACGGTGAGAATCACCTACAGGTATATGTGGATTTAGATTTATCCGGGAGATTGTTGCTCTGTCCTGGCTATCATTTAATGCTATATTTTAGTGATATTATCTATTTTTTTATATAAGTATTTTATTTATAGATTAAGATTTTAAGGTATATAACCATTTTACAATATGATCTCTGTGTATAACATAAAGAATGAAACCGTTTTTTGTCTCTGCTGTACAGGAATGTTTTAATGACAGAGGATATAGGGGTGGACTAAATTTTTCAAAAAAAAGATGTTATGAGATGTTTTTTCATTTAGGCCATGGGGTGCTGCGGTATCCAGGACATGGATCCAATATGTTTCGCGTTGTAGCAGGCGTTTATGTCGGTCTCCTCCGCGTATTGGCATGGGGACATGTTCTATAATTTGATAGCGTAAACTCGCTAATGTATGTTGGTGGGCCTTGAAGTGGCGTGCGACCGGTTGGTCGATATCTTTGCCAGCTAAGCAGTTTTTTATAGCAGACCGGTGTGCCGCTGCCCTTTCTTTGAAGGGGCGGCTGGTCTGGCCGACATAGTAAAGCCCACATATACATTTGATGATATATATCACAAATGGGGTAGTACATGTGACTACTTGCTTTATAGAATATTTATGGCCATATCTAGGGTGTTTGAAGAAGGATCCTGTATCTAAATATCGGCAGGCCTCACAGTTGGGGCATCTGTAGCACCCTGGTGCTTTACTTTGTGTACCACTAGACAAAGATGGAGTGAGGTTTGTTTTAACTAAAATATCGCGGATATTGCGGCCTCTCTTGAAGCTTGGCATCAAGGAGGACTGGGCGAACACTGGCAGGTCTTTGTCAGAAGTCACCAGTGGCCATGTGGCATTAAGGACACGTGGGAGTGCCACACTGGTGGACGAAAAAGTGGTCACAAATGGTATTTTTTTTCTTAAGTTCTTTGGGTCTGCTAGCTGATAATAGATTGGACCGTGGAGTGTTTAGTAGTTCCAGCTTCTGTTTTTTTAATAGTCGGTAGTCATACCCTCGTTCTAAAAATTTGATTACAATGAGATCAAGGGCCTGATCCAACTGGTCATGATCACTGGTGATCCTTGCAAATCTTAACATTTGAGAACGTGGTAAGCCTCTTTTGAGACTGGGTGCGTGATGGCTGCTATGATGCAATAACGTGTTTCTGTCAGTTGTCTTTGAAAACACTGTTGTGTTAATGCAACCATCTTTCAGATGAATGGACACATCTAGATAGTCAATTTTAGAGGGATTACACTGCATGGTAAGTTTAATGGGGTTGTCTAGACTATTGATGTCTTTAATGAGGGATGACAACTCCTCTTGAGTGCCCCCCCAAATCATTAAAAGGTCGTCAATATAACGTGCATAAAATAAAATATACCTGGTGATATTGATGTCAGTAAAGAAAAAATTGGCTTCCTGTGAAAACATATATACATTTGCTAGCGACGGGGCCACATTGGACCCCATCGCACATCCGGTCAGCTGTAAATAAAAATTTACCGTTATGCAAAAAATAATTTTTCGTTAATATAAATTCCAATAAAGACAAAAATAAAGGTATATGCAAACGATCAAAATTATTGGAGATGAGGAAAGCACGCATCACAGACAGACCCTCGGCATGGGGGATTACTGTGTACAAATTAGAGACGTCCATAGTACTTAACAAAGCAGTGGCTGGAATATTACCCAAGAGGTTTAATTTGTTTAGTAGTTGGGTAGTGTCCTTTAAGAAATACGGCTGGGACATGACAACAGGTTGGATCAGGGTATCTAGGAATTGTGAAATGGGTTGACAGAGGGAACCGCGTGCAGAAATGATGGGGCGGACCGGGGGGTTATTGCTGTCTTTGTGAATCTTAGGAATGGAATATATGACGGGGGTGATAGGGAAATCGGAGGATCATGACTTCAAGACTTTGGTACTGATGTGGCCTTCTTCAGTTGCATTCTTAAGGATCTGGTCAAGTTCTTTCTTAAAGCTGGCAGTGGGGTCGCCTGGTAATTTTCTATAAGTTTTAGCATCCGCCAAATGTAGGTCTAAATTGCAGACATATTGGGCACGGTCCTGGATAACTATCCCGCCCCCTTTATCCGCCTGGCGGATAATTATATCCTGTCGATTCGATAAAGCTTGTAACGCTTGATATTCCTGCTTAGACAGGTGACGGTGATGGTCTGGTTGTACTGTGTTCAATTGGCTGATGGAACCATCCAGTAATCGCGAAAAGCTTTTCAATGACGGATTTTGGGAGGGCGGGTCAAAAGTGGACTTGCTGTGGGACCGGAGAAAATCATGATGCCTGTCCGGAGTGGCATTTGGGGCCTGGAATTGAAAAAATTCTTTTACACGTAGGTTACGATTAAATCTGTGTAAGTCGATTTTCCACTCTATTTCCTTATGTCGAGTGGTGGGCACGAATGATAGGCCTCTTGACAGCACATCATATTCGGTAGAGGTCAAAGGTGTCGAAGATAGATTGAAAATTAATTTTTGGTTTTGTTTATGGGCGGTTTTGTGGAGCCTTTCCGTTTGCCCTCCACGGCGGGTGGGTCCGGAGCTGGGCCTCGGGCTCGGGTGGCTCGCCCTAAAGGGATGTTGGTTGATGTTGTGGGTTCGTCTGAGTCCGGGAAATTGAAGTCACTGTCGCTGTTGGACCCTGCCGGGTCTCTGCGGTTTTTCCACTGGGTTCTGGGGCGATTCTTGAATCTGAGGTTGGTAGGTTGGGTTCCGCTTAGCCAGCGGTACACTCTGGACTCTTCATAGTCACTTTGGACTGTAAGTAATTTCTTTTTCTTGAATCGCTCCAGGTCTTGTTTATATGTTAATATTTGTGACTCCAATTTGGACCATAAGGCAGTGTGTTTTTTGTCCTCCAAGATGCTTTGATGTAGGGACTTAAAGGTGTCGATTTTAGCTCTGGTGCTCTGTAGGGACTTGCCTGCCTCCTCGATCACCAGGATCATTAAGTCCAAACTACATTTGTTGAGGACTGATATCCACTTGTAACAAAACTCCGCACTGTTCCTGCCAATAGTCGGTGTGTTTGAAATGCGGAATCCGCGGGGGATTTGTGCACTGCGATAATAGCTGGACAAAGACGTCCCATGTAGCAAACAATCGACTTCCTTTTTTTGAAGCTTCAATAGAGTGTGGTAGATGTCATCGGGGGTATCTGTTGACGTGGCTCCTGTGTCGACCTCGTCGAATAGGATGGCTTGTACCTGGTCTGTAGACAGAGATAGGGTTTCAGTTAGGTGTTGTTGTAGGTCCAGGAAGGTAAGGGGACCCGGTCTGGTATTGCCAGCTTCCATGATGTAGGGAATAGTGTGTGTATCCTTACACCAGTCCTGTTAGTATTCTGCTGTATTCAACCTGGCAAAAAGTTAGCAGCGGGGTGGTGTCCTGTGCCTTGTCGCTTAGGGTTCCTGGCGAGGAATCCAAATACACATATAGCGATGGGGACCGGCACTTGGACTAATAGAGAAGATGGTGGAGGTGCCTTCCACAAGGTATAATATATAAACGAATTAATCCAGGTAAGTGGAAAAATAGGAGGCGGCACTCAACTTGTAAAAAGGGTATATTCAATCACATCAAAAACATCGTGATAAAAATCAGCATGTGCGTCAACAGTTTCGGAGCTGGCGCTCCTTCATCAGGACAGCTGAAGTGTGCAGCAAGGTAACAAAGCAAACAACGTGCAGAAACAAACAAGTATGGCAAAAGTTACACAATTTAAATAACAAAAGGTGCACTTACGTGATTGTTGCGCT